>NC_079374.1:20617711-20842711 GCF_021018895.1 Seriola aureovittata
AAAATTTATGGTTCCAAGTTCTTTCTTTTTTCTTTTTTTTTTTTTTTTGTCCAATACAATACAGTGCATTTCATATTTGAAACATTTACTGTATGAGGCACTTAATTCACCTCCAAATTTGCTAAATTATATAATATATAATAAAATGTGATAAAAGTGAAGCACAAATGACAAAGAATTAAGAAAAACAAAAAAAAACATCCCTCACCTGATTGCTCTCTTCCTCTAACCCCAGTCCTGTGATTTTCAAACATTTATTTTCTTTGGTATCTACATAATGACATATTATAGAGCCTGAAAAGCTTCATCCTTCATGTCTAATACATTGAGATTATTCCTCTGTTACATCCTGTTGCGTTTTGTTTGATTCGTGATGAAAGTATTTCTTTTGATCGCCATCTGATTTATGATGTGCTGGATCAAACGTTGGCATGATCAAAAGAGTTGGTGTGAATTGGGGAGCACTGTGCAGTTTTAGGAAGTTTGGCTTGAATCGCCTTCTTACTTCAGTCTTTTATCTCCACGCAGTTGTTTTGGTTTGGTTGACAGTTTCAACAGGTGTGTCAGATGTTTTATTGACGACGGCTGATGCGCAAAACTCAGTTTGATTGTTGTTATTATTATGCAGCGATGATAGTGGTGATGATAATTAGATTATGCTGTTGGTCTGTTGTGGTATCAGTGATGATGGTGATGATTTGTGAAGGTGATGACAGTGATGGGTGGATGGGGAAGTTGCAAATGTGCAAGGAAAAAGCAAATTACTTGACATATTTTTATCTTGTGTTACTTGTAATATTGAAAGAAAAAGAAAAATTTCCAAGACACGTGATCAGTCATCACCTCCGACCTCTTCTACGTTAGTCTAACTAGGAAAGGACAACAATTTAACTTTATTTCGATATCCGTAGTTGTCCTCTTTGCACCTAGACCTATTTTATCTAATAATATGTTTGTATTGTAAGTACTCATCTGAGTATAGAGTCTTTGAACAGTTTGTTGGATCCTTTCTTACCTTTTAATAACACTTTGTGGGTTAATTGCTGCAGGATTTTATATCACATTAACCTGTATGTTAACTGCTGTGTTGCACTGACCTCAATACATTCACACAGTTTATCACTGTTCACTATCCAAAATGACATGAGACCAAATACAAGTGGACAATACCAGGAACTCAAATTCCACATAACACTGAAGAAAAGAAAGGCAATAAAAAGGTCATGAATATCTCTCATTCATCTGAAAATTCGTCACATCTTCACTTCATAAATAATAGTCAGAATGGAATATCTTACCGTCGGGTCTACGGACAATTACAAGCAGCTGGTGTTAGACTTTCAGTGCTATTTGTATCTGTTTCCATGTCATGTTGAGTGGAAAGATCAGACAGTAGGCTAGTCATGTAACTTAGTGAAGGAGTGCCAGTTCTAATTGGATTACCTATGTAGTTTCCTGAGACCTGCTATGCACTCCTTACTGTGTCCTACTACACAGAACCACCACTGAAGGAAAGCAGAGCAAAACACTTTGTTATGGCTCCAGTAATGATAATAATAATTATTATAATAATAGTAATAATAATAATAAGAGGTATTTAAGTGTGCATGCAATCCAGCATGAAATAACTTGACAGAGCTGACCTGAAAACTCATTGTTTTGTGACCCATCCAGTGATCATACAGCAGGACTTTAACATTTCAAAGATCAAGAGCAGAAGATTACAACTTAAGGGACACACGGCCAGTCAGTGTATTTCAAGTAAAACAAGTGCAGGTGATGCTCTGTCTTTTAAAAACTGAAACTGCCTGGCATCAAGCACATTATGCTTCGCTCAGCTTCTGCAAAACATTTTAAATTTAGTTCACCCAGCGTTGGCACAAACACTCTGTACAGATTTCTTTCCAGCAACTCTTCAGGGAACATTCTTGTATGAACTACTGGGGGAAGAACAATGTGTTCATGTGGTTTTCAAACGTTTTGAAAACAGTTTTGAGGAGCAGTTCAGTAACTCTGTTCTTGACTCCATTGCTTAATATGGTGATTTAGATGAGGTGGAGGATACTTTTTCTTTCTGTTACTTGTTTGTGCTTTGGAGTTTTTTTGGGGGGGTAGGAATAATATGTGACAGCTATGTTTCATTATGTAAACAAAAACAGTAGCAGGGCATTTTTTTAGTTTAATCAATGGCTACCATGTTTGTCACAGCAGGACCAAAACAGTGTTTTGTTATTTCCTGGTCTACAGGCTGGTGATAAGGTCAGTGAATAGGCTTTGTGTATCACATCATTCATAAATGTTAGGCTATTTCTGAAAACGGAGATAGCACTGCTTTCCCAAAGTAACCAGACTAGTGTTGAAGAACAGCACCTGAACCTTTCAGGTGAGTGTTACCTACAAAGTAGGCTATTGATGGGAACTTAGATCTAAAAACAACATCCCTGGTGATTGGATCATTGATCGCCTTTCATTGGCTGGCTTGGCTGTCAGTCAGGGGCTGCACTTGCTGGTTCGTTTAAACCCATGAATTACGCAGCGCGACTTATCTTGGTTTAGTCTCCAGCCTGTTGGACTGTGTCGCAGCGTCCCCGGAGGGGCTGACGGAGTATCTGTTGGAATACAACTCCACTCCGAGCAGCAGCTCCAGCATCCCTCAGCACCGGCGAGGCGCGATCACACGGAGGAAATAAACGCGTAAATGGAGTTTCAATCGTCGTCGTGACTGTTCTCCACCGCCTCTCAATCTGCAGAAGATCCTGCGTTGAAGTCGCAGCAGCATCCACACCACCGCGGCTCTCTCCCTCAGCAGACATGGGAACCGTCCTCTCTATATCTCCCGCGTCCAAGAAGGCTTCTATTATGGACGGTGAAGTCGCGGGAGATGGACTCAAAAACGACAAAAGCCTGAAACGGCACTCGATGTTTGTCTCTCTGTCCTGGAGGAAGCTGGTTTCCAATTCGGCCAAGAAGAGTGCCAAGAAAGTGACCCCGAACCCGCTACCCACCCGCGAGCTCCCGTCCAGCCAGGTGGCTCAGCTCAACAGCGAAAACATCAGGAAAACCCACCAAACCGAAGAGAAGAAACCCAAAGCGCCCATCCCGGTCCCGGTGCCCACGGTGCCCAAGCAAAACAACGAGGCTGTCGTCCAAAACGGGAGGCTCTCCTCGGTCCAGAAGCAACCCAGCAGCCTTTCCCTGGTGTCGCCCAGGCGGATAGTGATCCAGGCTTCAACAGGAGAGCTGCTGCGCTGCTTGGGGGACTTCATGTGCCGCAGGTGTTTCAAACTGAAAGAGCTGAACAGCGGAGAGGTGATCCTCTGGTTCCGAAACATCGACCGGACTCTTTTGCTCCAGGGCTGGCAGGACCAAGGCTTCATCACGCCGGCCAACGTGGTGTTCGTGTACCTGTTGTGCGAAGACACCATAGCGGACAGCGTCGACAGCCCGGCCGAGCTGCAGGGCACCTTTCAGACTTGCCTCTACCTCGCCTACTCCTACATGGGCAACGAGATCTCCTACCCGCTCAAGCCCTTCATGATCGAGTCGAACAAGGACGTTTTCTGGGAGACCTCTCTCCGGATCATCAACAGGATGAGTGCCAAAATGCTGCAGCTGAACGCAGACCCGCACTTTTTCACCGAGGTCTTCCAGGATCTCAAAAACCAACGAGACACCAGCGACTCAAACCTGGACCGCTGACATGGAAACGGACAAGACACTGGTGTTTTATTATTAAGATGAATGTTTTGCAAAGTCACATGACGGTGATTTTGAATGAAAGGGCCAACGTTGAAGGCTCCCCACCTGTGGGCTGAATATCTCTCTCATGATCAACAACTTCAGTATGGTGTTTAGGCTACAATGTAGGAGATTTCATAAATGCATGCCAATGGTATATTGTCCTCTTTTGTCTTGTCCCTCGAGTGACACAGGGATCGAGCTCGTGGTGTAAATCACATTGTTAGTGACACTCAAACCCCCGATTCATTCATGATTAGCCTACTTTCCGGGTAAGAGTAGGTGTCGCAGTGAGGTGAGGTTCCAGGCAGGACCAGAATAGATCTGTGTTTGTGAGGAGGCGGAGCTGTCCGAGGTGCTGACCTGTGCAGCCATTACCCCCCCACCCCCACCCCCCCTCTACTTGAATCACTTTTCCACAACAGAGCCAAGTGTGGCTTAGAGGACCAGAGTCAGCCCAGTATAATTTCAGCACATAAGCCTAAGCTTTGTAAGCAGTGGTATATAGTATATTGTGCTTTTTAAATTCTCAGCCACCTGATGGTTAAGTTGTTAGACAAGCAACAGACATCAGGGGCATGTTTTTTAAAGGGAACAAACACATTACTTGGTGTAAGTGTAGATATTTCTCTATGGGCAAATATCTCTATCTCTATGGGCAGCATTGGTTAAAAGCTTGTTTCTATCTGCAAACCTTGACTATATGTTAAAAGGTCCCTCCTGCAGAAAAGCAACATGCTAAAGCCTTTGTATGGCTATTTTAATACCAGGTTGGAATATAACTGTTTTTATCTCTTCTTGTGTGATTTAAAAAAAAAAAAACAATAAATTTGTCATGACAACAATCTAGCTTTGAATTAGAATAACTTGTTTTTTGCCTACCAGTGTGATACTGTAGAACTGTACCTGCAAGTGGGCCATTGGTTCAAGTTGAACATGAGGGGAAATTTGTGAAGGGAGTCTTTATCCCCCACTAGAATGTGATAAACTGCACTAAATGGTCCCATCGACGGCCATACAGCAACATTATCAACCCGAGGCCTCTGTTCTGTATTGCTTTTCAATACATGTTGGCTGCTGTGATGTATTGCTTTGCAACATATTGCAGAGGTCAACTACAGACTGAATGGACTGAATGTACAGTTTTTTAAGAGATTTTTTTTTTTTTTTTCAAAATCTCACACGTGCCAACTTTAAAATTCTCTTGGCCTGAAACTATATGGTTTACATGTATATATCCCACATGTTAAATCTGCTGTTTCTTCTATTTTCCTCTGCCTGTTTGAAAGGTCACTGCATATGACGTAGTTGAAGCATTACAAAAACAAACAGAGCTTAATGGTCAAATGGTGTTTTTGCCCTGTTTTTTTTTTTTTTTTTTCAAATGTGCTGTGAGCCTCAGTTTGCTGGATTCAATTCATTTTCAGTTCCTACAGTTCCGGATGTTTCCTCATCATGTAAATACCGAGTGTGAACATCTCATCAATAAGCGACAGAACACGATCATTTGCACACGTGTCATTGCAGTTTCTATAAGCTAAAAGTGATTTGACTCCAACGCTGAAACCAAACTTATGGGGCAAATGTGACAGTTAGTATTCAGTATTAGGATCGGTCTAAGTGATCATTGTGATGTTGTGCTGTAAACTCATTGTTTGGAAAGTTGAATATAATGCTGCTATTTTTGCACAGCTGTGAACAAACCTTTGATGTTTTGCACAGTGGTATAACACAGTGGTGTTTCCCTTCAGGCGCTGGAGTGTTTGCCATAAAGTTTGCAGTTACTGTCACCAAGTCTCGCTCTAGGATGGTCATCTGTGAATTAGATCTTTTGTATAGCTCTTTTTTTTCTTTTTTTTTTTTCCTATATGTCAGCTATGGAAAGTAATATTTTAGATGTGTATGTTGTCTGTGGTGTTTGCACCGCAGTTGCATTCACTCTCTCTACATGTTAATAAAAGGTCAGTGCAGTGATTGTTCATGGTGACCATGATGAAATAAATCCAAACTTATGTAAGATCTCTGGTCTCTCTCGCATCGTCCTGATCATTTAACACTTAATGTTTTTGTGTGTCTCAGCTATGGCATGTTGTTTAACGTGTGAGTACACATGCTTGTGGCCCACGTTTGTGCTAACGCAGATTGCTGAAGCAGTAATTAATATGGACAGCCTCTTATCCACTCATACCACCCACTAATCCTTGTTTTGAAGGGAGCCCTTGAGACACGTTGGTTATGCAACCAAAATAAATCCATGACGAATATGCTTGCCATGAGGTTGCCATGAGCCTGAAACTCAGGAGATTTCATGAGTTCATAGGTTGCCATCAGGTATCGTTACATGGAAAAGTTTACTGAGGAACTAGAACCTGAAGGTGTACACGCACATCCAAGCCAAAAGTAGGGCAGGGGCTGGAACGAAAAAGAAAAACACATGTCTCACACACTTATTTAATGCACCAAAAAAAAAAAAAAAAAAAAGTGACATTTCGAGCACCCCTGCTCTTCATCAGATGATTTTCCTGAGACAAATATCTATATATACTAACACAAATATACCGTTTTTGGAGGTTTATGGATAGATAAGCAAATGCCTAACCTGTAACAACAGCTACATTATATCCTAGAACATATTGCAGTTGAATTATCGGTGGTGTACGAGGACAATGAAGCATGCTGACACATATAAAGGGTATTTTTGGTATCCTGTCTGTGTGTCCTGGGTATTCCAAATGGGGCCACGTACTGAAATGGGAACACAGACAACTAAACAGTAAGAAAGTCAACTGTAAAAACCTCGCAATTGACGGAGGAAACTGCTTGCACTCTTCTGCTCAACTGGTCTCACATGCTACATATTTGATAATGATTTTCTGATATACGCAAAAAAAAATAAATGTAATATTTATGTATATAAAATCATACCATGCCTGAGTTGCAAAAAAAAAGAAAATCTGATTATGAAGTTTGAGAAGCTTCACTAGTGTAGAACATGTGTTTGTTGATGACTTAGTGTATGAGAGAATGGAGCTGGATTGATAAGGATTTTCCTCCTGGTTTTATGAATAAGCCACATGGGCTGGAGAGTTCCTTCATGTGATTGGTTAGAATCTGCTGCAGTCTCAGAACTGTCTGTGACTCCCCCTCTGTCTCCCTCCCTCCCTCCCTCCCTCTCTCTCTCTCTCTCTCTATCTGTGTGTGTGTGTGTGTGTGTGTGTGTGTGTGTGTGTGTGTTGGTCTTAGGGACATACAGCATCTATTTTAAGAGCAAAAATGGAGGAAAGCAGACAAAATAGACAAAAAAAAAAGAAAACGTGACAGAAAGGGAACAGGAGTGAAACAGTTTGAGAAGTAAGTAGAGGTAGTGAGATTGGAAAGAAAGTGGAACAGGGACACAGAGAATTAAAACAAAATTAGACAAACAGAGGGAGAGGGGGGCCATACAGACACATTTCCATTGATTTCATGTACTGCCAACAAATGCCAGTCTGATGATAAAGAAAGATAGCATCAAACAGGACCATTCTGATCCATCTAAAATAACCATTTTTAAAGTTGAAACTTCAGCCCCATTAAGTATTAACACTGCCCTTAACTAAACTAAGTCTATTATCTCCACAAATTGTCACATACTCATAGATTTACAATATTTCACATTGTTGCATACCACTAGTATTGCCTCTGTACATACTGTATTTTTTCTTGATTTCTGCAGGCATAAAATGGTATCTTATATAAATTTGTCTTTGAATTTAAAACTCACTGCCATATGTTTGACATCCACAGTTTCCCACTTCCTTCTGAGTGGAAGCTTTACATATTGTGATCTGTGAGGTCACACAGGTAAGGGAATCAGAGGGAAAAACACCACATCATGATGGTGAAAATAGCTTTTTTTGTTATATCTTTTAGTCCCCCCCACCCCCCAACCCCCCTAGTCCCTACAGTTTGACTTCATGGCAGAATCCTGCAGCAGTGTTATGTAACAGCCTCCCAGTGCAGTGTTGTCAGCCTTCTTCTCTTCGTTATTAAGATTCAACCCAGGTCTCTTGCATATCTATCTGCCAGCCTGCTTTCTGCATTCTTCTCCACTGTGTCTCTATAGTAACGGGTAGGTAAGTGAATGAGAGCTGGACAAAGTGAGCTGTGTGCGGCTGAGCGTGGGCTGAACAACTGCACAACACATACACACTGCGGCGATCAATAGGAGACATGCACACCGTGTTTGTGAGCGTCTGTCAGTGCAGGCATGTGTCCACATCCAGTCACTCTGTCTTTTCTGAGTTAACTCTGCCGTGGTGCTGCTGTGTTCACCACTCTGCTGGTTCTGTCTTCTCTATTTTCTCAGCGGTAATGAAAGACGAGATGAATGGTACCAATGTTACAAAGACAGGATGAGCTAAGATTCTGAAAACAGTAATACACACAAAAAAAAATGGGAAATTGATTTTTTTCAGATTTTTAGATTTTATTTTCTATTACAGAGTATGGTGAAGTCACTTGAGTCACTCAAGGCTGTATAATGCCACAGTTCAGTCTTCTGCTGGTTGTGATGGGTTGTGATTGACTGTTTCTTTTCATTTGTCTGACAGTTTTAGTTGGTTGATTTAGTCAATGATTCGTTTCTTTTCCAGCCAAGATACAATAAAAAATACAACACTGGCCTTAACCATTAAACTCTATATAATTCAAACTAGCACAACATCTAATCATTGATAACTTTATAATATCATATATAACCATATGTCAGTCCGAGAGGACATTTTACTGTCAGTACGTGATACTTTAAGGATATTTAGCTGATATCACCTGTACTTTTCCTTATTACAGATTTTTTTTTTACATGAATTTATTACTTTCACTCAAGTAAAGGACTTGAGTACTTCCACCACTGGTGACAGACCAGGACAATGGAAATTTAAAAAGAACTTTGTAACTTCACTAAGATTGTCAGAACATCGTTACCAGTCTGTATTCAGTCCCTATTTTAATGTCTTTTGTTGACTGTCCACTCTCTTGGAAAAGGGGTTTTTCTTTGACCTAATATTTGTCAGGTTCACCCGAACGGAAAAAGGACCAAATCTGGGCCAATTGAAGAAACACCTATAGGGATTATGTCTATTTTGCCATCCTCTTGTTACATAACCTCCCTGCTAATCTCTTTAACTAGATTACTCGAGCATCCAGTTGCAGTTAGAGGCAGTTGGTTGCCATTTTTACGCAGCAGGATGAAGTCGGTTAAGCTGGGGAACTTCATTCAGGTTGTTGTTCAGCTCTTGAAGAGTGATATGCTTCATTATGTTATGTGCTGTCTATGTTATATAACTATATATCGTCATATGTAAATGACGCGTTTTTTAATTTAAATCAAAGGTGTTATACATTATGCAACAAATCCAGAGCAGTATACTAATTCCTTCATTCACCACACACCTACACAGGGTTCATTGTTACTTTCTCTTCTTTATTTGCCAGCAAATCATTTCACGCCAGATGAATCTGCATGATTATTCATCCATTTAGTTTTATGTAACAGACAAAATCCAACCCTGGATTTTGAAGTGAAGAGATGCACCAATCCCAGACCATTATCCAAATGGACAAATTAACATTTCAAACAACTGTCTTCAATCTTTTATATTTTCCACATTTGGAACACTTTCTATTGAATTGAATTCTACCAAATAATTTCACAGTATCATAGTGGGGAGGTGAGGTGATTCTTGCTTTTTACTTGACATAAATTGCCTTTCATTTTCTATATTTTCACAGATTAACTGCCACATTTCCTGGAGACGCTCAATTCAATCAGTGCAGTGTGAAACAATACCTATAACCCCTCAAAGTAACACCACACTTTGACAGCAGCCGTGAAGTCACAGTGCTTTGACAGAGAAACTGTCTCCCATGAGTTCCTGCCTCAGCATTAGTAATTTATTAAACTTTTTCATATCAGACACATGGAGGATGAAGATGAAAGACTGATTATAACCACGCTTTCACTGAGCTGTTTTTTTGTGTTTTTAGCTGACAGAATCCAGGTCCTTGTCCAGACACGTGGGTGTCTCTGACAAAAGGGTAAAATACGTCGGAGTAAATTGTTCTTCCCTGTTTTCTTTTACCTCTCACCTCACGTCTTTGAGTCTCTCTCCCGTCCCCACGCCTCTTTCTCTCTGCCTCTTATTCTCAGGTCTATTTCAGCACAGTGTAGGTGTAATGTTCTAATTTAGCTGAGCCTTGATTACCACTCTCCACTCTCCAGCTGGAGGAATGACTCAGTGACTGCAACACTTCACACAAAGCCACACAAAGCCCACTGACTGCCTTACCCTCTGTCCTAACAATAGTAATGTGCACTGTGAGGACAGACGGATCGAATTTTCTTCCTAAGAAAACGTGACTCACAGGTACCTGTCAGAATGTAATGAAATTTCAGCAAATACAATAAAAAATTGTATTTATTTATTTTTTTTTAGAAAAGTTGCTTTTAGTAACTGTAACCTTTAACATATAGTTTCACCCCATTATTTTTCATAGATTATTATTTTACACTGTCTCATATATGCTCTGTTTTAAATTCAGCAAAGTAAATGCAGGTTCCCTCCATCTACAAACACTCATGCTGAAGTGCTCTGCGGCTTCAGGGCTCGCTGCCAAACAGCAAACACTTCAAAGTTAGACATGACAAAATTCCCATTTTCCTTATCATGATGTCCAGTTTGTCTTCATTTCCTCAGTCTGCTTTTCCAACAGCAGAGCTTGTAGCTTGTGAATGCAACACAGCGCAACAACCTCTCAGTTCTCAGATATCGGAGCTGCCCACCATCACCTTGCTCACGGTGATGGATTTCTTTAAGCATGTTGACATCAACTGAAATCATCGGGTGCAAAAACAGTGAGAAATTTTCCGAATGTATGACTTTCTTTGCAAAATGCTGATATAAAACAGGTTATGTGTTCTGTAAAAAAAATAGGGTGCAGCATATAAAAACCTCAGTGTGGTACTTAAAGTCCTGAGGACAGGTTTCAGGCTGACTGTCTGTCCACTGACAGTCAGCCTCAAACCTCCTGAACACTCAGATCTGAAGTCAGTGAAATGAAAGCCTCTGATTTGAGTCACAGACATTTTTCTTTTTTTTTAACTCATACAGACGTTTCATCTCATGAGTGCTGCTAAGAAAAACAAATGCAAAGATATTCTTCTCTTATTTCCCTCTCCTCCTCCTCCTCCTCCTCTTCCTCCTCCTTCTCATGTTTTCTTCTAGCTCCTCAGTCTTCTTCTGCGTTCACACTGTTAATCCCATGTCTTGCTGGGAAAACACCCACCTAGTTTGTTATGCAAGAAGAAGAGAGAGGATGAGTGCTGCTTAGCAGCAACAACGGGCGCAGGAGATTAGAGGAAGAGTAGCAGGCAGAGAAAACAGTGATGATTATTATGTTGTGGATGTGTCTCCATCCCTGTGGAGTTTCCACTGTTTTATTATAACAACAAGTACGTAGTGTACAGGACGTGAACAACACATCAGGCTACACAGCTCTCTCTCTCTCTCTCTACCTCTCTCTATCTCTCTCTCTCTCTCTCTCTCTCTCTCTCTCTCAGAGAGAGAGAGAGAGAGATTTTCAGTTGTCAATAGAGACCCTATGTCTTTCCTATTGATATGCAGGACACACACAAACACTGTTGTTGTAAATGAGTGAATGACTGCCCCTCTCGCTTGCTGTCTCTCCCTCTCTTTCTCTCTCTGTCTCACACACAGACACACATCCACACACACACACACACACACACACACACACACACAAACACACACACACACACACACACCTCTTCTTTCTAAATTTTTGATTTATATGTAATAACCCTCATGTCCATTGTGTTGTCTCCGGCCACACCTGTTTAAATCTCTGTGGACCTGTTCTGTCACAAAATGAGATTCGGGGTTAATCTGCTATTTGTAGCTGCCTCTATGTTCTATATTAGACCAACTCTGTTATCACTTAGTTATGTAAGCCGTGTTCTGATGTTGGAAGAGTTATGGTGCCCCCGTGTGGCTTACAAGATTAGTGTCACAATATGGCACAGCTCTATGCTCTATCAGCTTAAGCAACAGCAAACTACTCCATAAAAAGTGCAATATAGCTTACATGATAACAGTAATGCCTCCTGAAAAAAAGTCCCCATGTGATGCACTGAATATGAAGTTGCTACTTACTACTATACTACTGTAGGATGGCTGTCATTTTTTTTGGTGAGGTGTTGCTCCAGTCAAGTGGAAGGGACAACACTTTCTTTTACAGACCTTAAGCCTAACAGACAAGTAGCCGGTAATGAATGAGAATTTAATTTTTCATTTTACTCGCTCACAATAACTGCATCCAGTTGTAAGTCATTACTTTCCTCAGCCATGCCACTGCTAAATCAATAAATATCCTTTTCTTCAACCTTAGGTCACATCTGCATGGCATCTGGATGAAATTCATCTGAAATCTGTTAAATGTGACATAGATGGTTGTCTCATTTTGGGTTTTTTTTCCTGGGTAGACAAATAGAAGAGATTCACTGAAACTCTCTGTTAGGCCAGCTACACCTTTATATCTGAGTGTCATTGTGGGTGAATGAGGTGGCTTCTACTGGGGAATCAGGATGAGCAGGGTCACATGCCAACACTCACTTCCTATCCCATCTCATAATCACTCTTTATCATTATAGTTCAAAGACTGTATCATGAATAAAAATCTAATAAAAAAATTATACATTTTGAGGAAACAAGAACCATGACAAAAACACCGTGATGGCTCTACCGTGTTAAGATGTGACACAAAAGCCCGCAGCGTTTACTGGCTCACTGGTGTTTTGAATGATGAAGCAAAAAGTCAGGTTTGATCATAACAGTCTGTTTTTTTTATTCACTTAATTTGTTTTCCATTGGTACAGTTGGTGTAGCTACAGTATGAGCATTTGTGAACGAATGCACTGTATTTCACTTCAAAAGCACTAAAAAGCAGCAATAGCCTGAGCCTGTCTGTATCCTACAGTATTTACAGAGTCAAGATTCACAGTTTCTGTTACTATTCACGTTAGAGCCTATGTCACACAAACAACAACTCTCTACCTTTGAAGTACTTTTCTTTTTATTGCAAGTGAGTGACGTTGGATTTTTCTTTTAATGAGCATTTTCATAACGGACGTGGTGATTTCTGGAGTAAAGTAACAAGGGATATATATTCAGGGGGGACTGACCTCTCAGGTGATACAGCGGTGGCGGTGATATTTAGTAAAATTGAAAATGATGTCGTCCAGCATGCGTTTGGCCATTTCAAAATACCACAAGATGGCGCCAATAGTCCACTAATAGCTGGCAATTTGCTCCCAGGGTTGGTGCAAACACATTCATCTGTATGTGACACCCAGAACTCAAGGATGAAGGCATGGGAAACAGCAAAGGATGAGCAGTGACAGTTACAAAACAGTTTATTTTTCATTATTTTTAAATAATATTCTATAATTTGATCATTTGGAAAATAGGTCTCCCACACGGAAACTGTTATTGATACGATTAAATTTCACACGTTGTGGCTGCAATTAGGAAATTCCACATTGGGGCTTTTTATGGGTTAAAATTGAACTAATATAATGATTGAGTTTGACTACTATAATTATTGAAGTACTGCGCGTAAAAGTTCAAACCACTGTGCGTAATTGGATAGGCAGCCAGCAGTGGATTGAAGGATTTGCTCGCGTAAAGACGTCTTGGCCTGTTGGTTTGAACTGGGGGAAAAAAACATTTTTTTGTCAAAGTATAAGTTTGTAGACGCCTTTCTAACACACACCTGTCGTTCTAGCATCATCTATGACTGTAGGTCTTAATTACACCTTTACAAACAGCTGTGTGCTGTCGAGCTAATTCTTGCGTGGCGTTTGAAAACGTTAATTTTTGACCAAATCAAATCAGCTTGAGGCTGGAACCGTATTTTCACCTGCAAACTAACCAAAATAGGCCTGTCTGTCCTCTCGTTCATTGCTGTATCACTCTTGGTGTTAATATTCTCCCAGTCTGTCTAAAAGACGCATTAATAGTCAGTTGTAATGGTTGTTGATGTTACTCAGGCTGTTGATGTTGTTGACACAGCTGATGTGGGACGGAGACACGGTGCCAAAGGGCCCTGGAGGCTGGAGGTTGTGGCTGTGATACAGAGCCGCTGGTGGGGAACCAGGCCAGTAGGAGAAACCCGACGGCCCCACGCCGGGAGCCACGAGGTTCAGTTTGGAAATCCCGGAGAAGGGAATCGGGGAGAAGTTACCCTGAAACTTGTAGATGGCCTGCTCCGTGGTGGACGGCTGGCACACCTGCGCCAAGCCGTGGAAATCAAACTTATATGCGTATCTCTTGCCGTGGACTTTGGTCATGATGTTTTTGTCGTAGTAGTAGCGCAGCGCTCGGCTCAGCTTATCGTAGTTCATGTTAGGTTTGCTTTTGCGCTCCCCCCAGCGCCGGGCCACCTCATCCGGGTCGATGAGCTTGAACTCGCCGTTGGTTCCCTCCCAGGCGATGCACGACATGTTGGTGCTGTCAGAGAGGAGCTCCAGCAGGAACTGCCACAGCTGAATCTGCCCACTGCCTGAGTGGAGACAAATAAAGACGCGTTCATATGAACGAATCCTTCAGTGCAAAGCAAGATACGAAAAATACAAATTTTATATGAAACCATATGATAATAATAATATTCAGTTTCTGTGGTTTGTGCAGAGCATTTTACATTTTCTACATTTCACATTTAAAATTGGCAGCAAATTGTCACTTTTCAAGACAAATTACAGACTAATCTGAAAAATACAGTTAGACATTATTTAGACTGACAGCATAGTTTTTTATGCTTTGAATTCAATTTGTACAGTTTATATTTTAAATAGCATTTACCTGTCATTTATAAAAATGATATTTTTATAAATGACATGTTAATATCATATTTTAATGCATCCTAAGCAAATACATTTTTTTCTTGGAGATCCTTTTTTTTAATTCATCTTATAGCATCAGTTCGTAGACATCATGGTATTCTTCAAATTACTAATTCATAACACGGGTTTAAAATATCATGTAGGCGCTCTTGTGTCAGTAAATGCTCGTTTTTTATTTTAAACATAGTTCGTCAAATATTTTTACACTAACTCATATTCTTATTTTGAAAACGACAACAGCTTTATTTTTCCCTTTACATCAGTCTTTGAGAGGTGCTAACACCAGCTCTGTTAACACTGTGCAATCCAATCACTGACGAGCTGTGGATGAATGACGGAGGAACTTTCTTTAATTTATTTAAATGTTTCATCATTATTATTATTATTATTTGCATTTTCCTTGATCTATGATCATAGATCTATTAATTTATTGTTTTTTTTTCTTGTCTGTCACCAGCAAACGTGCAAACAAATGTGGCTGCAAACTCTATGACTATGAATTGAGAAAATAGGATATGTTGTTTTTTGAGTTCACTCAAGTTAGAGCTGCAAGAGAAACACAATGAAAGCAGCCTTTAACACAATTTAATCCTGCTTTGATCATTTGGATTTTTCTTCAGTGTTAATATAATAAACGTTATTGATCCCTCGAATTTTTATTTTCATGTCAGTTTCGTTACTGTGGCCAAACGTTTTTCTCACATAATTAAAAATAGCACTACCTAAAAGTTTTTTATTATTAATTTTAATGATTTCATTCTTGATATTTTCAGGTACTGTGTTGGAGAACTGGAAAGCTTATTTCATATCAAAATAAGCTCATTAATATGAAATAACTGTGACCTGCGATAATGAAAGAACCACTGAGTTCATTCTCTTACCTTTTTGTACTCCTGTGTTTATTGGACCCCATGATGTTCCTTTGCTGTCTTTCAACAGGTTTTCTGTTGGATCTGAAACCAAAACAGACACATTGTTATCATCGTCATCATCCTCCTCCTCATCATCATCATCATCATCATCATCATCATCACCTGCTTGTCCACCCTGTTTATAAATTATTACAAGATGCTCTCTGTAACAGCTGCAGGCCTGCTCTCTATTTCACACCGTCTGCCAAAAAATAGAACTAATGATTGCTTTGCTGCGAGAAACAAATCCTATTGTGTCCAGAATTTTCTAGAAAACACGGTCACATCTTCTATTAAACGATGAATAATGATGACATAAAATACAAGTTAAAGATGAATTTCTTTAAACCTGTTTTCAGAGAAATAAAAAAGAATCTCTCAGTAGAGCACAGCTTTCATAAAATGTGTCAAAGTTCCTATAGAATTGACCAGAGCAAGTGAAATATTAAACATCACAAAATTTCAATAAAAGTTAAAAAAAAAAAAAAAAAAAAAAAGATTAAAATCCTGTTGTGTCCCGGTCCAGTCGCGGTCTAATGCGTGAAGCATGTCGTCTTCGCGGTCTCCTCCGCGAGGAGCCAGGAAACGCGTCCAGGAAAAAGGATTTCCGATTTCCGACAAAAGAGCAGACGGGCTTTCAGATTGAAAAGGCTGAACAATGCTCTGCCCTGGAGACGGAGCATCACCGCCTCAGGACACCGACAACCGGCAGTATTTAAAAAAAAAAAAAAAAATCATACTATAACAGGCTGTTTCTATAAGTCTTTACAGGACAAAATGACCAACCTGAGAGATACATGTTGAACATGAGGTTTCCTCCGCAGTCCTGTCTCATTGTGTTCACTTGTTCAGAAAGGGTTGGATTTCATTTCGTTGGTGGCGGAGGAAACGATTTTTATTAAACTTTATCTCATAACTGTGATCTGGAATAAATGCGGGTGGACAGATTGAAGTTTCCAGGCAACTGTCACTGGCCCCCATCTCTGAGACAATATTCAGACAGCAATTTCCCCTGGTGCATTGCTTTAATTAAAAGAGCAATTTACCTCTGTCAGCCCGCCTGGTGCCCACAATAAAAAGAGGCCGATAGAAATTCGGCCCTTATCAATCCACCATCACAGTTTAATAAAGTTTCCACGTTAAGATCTGAGTTTCTATGGTGAATTGAAGTGTTTGACATGGAAACCAGTTCAGATCCTCCTCACTTTTCCGCCTCTTTACCTCTGGGCAAACAACAAAGACCTATTTCATGTTGGGAAAAGAACATTTACCTTGAAAAGCACGCTCCAGTGCACACGAGAAAACAAGAACATTTCATCCCCTGAACCTTCTGTTTGTGGGTTTAAGGTTATATAGCCTCAATCTGGGGCTAATGAGGTTGTAACTTTAAAACCATGGCTTCTGATGCTCACTGACGTTATCATGTACACTCATATTTTTCTTCTTCTTCTTCTATTTTTTTTTTTTTTTTTTTTTTTTTAGAGGCAGATTGTGCCAAGCCAATGGGCTTTATGGCCCTGTGCTATACAGCCTGGTTTGGACTGATCACACAGTATTGTTTTCTTCCTACAGCATGTATGTAGTATACACACCTTTTAGGATCAGTATTATCATTAACACTGGTTCTATTCTGGTGATTTAAGGGAAACAGACACATTGTAAACACCAGTCTCTCCCATTCACACAGATATGCAGAACATTTCAAATTTTATTCAGGTGCAAACAATGTGGACAACGCTGGCTGATGATACAGCACAACACCGTGATTACATTTCATTTCAATGTTTATTTATGAATTAATCTATATCACATGTCATTTCAACACCAGATCTCTATCAGTATCCCTCGTGATCAATTAGGCCTATTGTTACATTTCAAAGCCTTTTATTGTGAAAACTGCAGCTACCGTTGCTGAAACACCTGCAAGTGAGTAAAGCAACAAATATAAAGTTAAAAGCGAAATTAGTGTAGTTTGTGAGTGTGTCAAAATTCCTGGATGATAAAGGCTATAGCTAAAAGGAGGAGGTGTCCTGGTGGCTTAGTGGATTAAGATGTGCGCCATCTGACCATAATATTCCCGGTTTGATTCCAGGACTTTTGCTGTCACACTTCTGTCTCTCCTTATACACGTTCATTGAAAGCTGTTCAATCAATATATAAAAAAAAAGGCCAATTAAATAATTTCAAAAAGACCTATACAAGCATCGGCATCGTGTTTCTCCAGCTGTAAAATGCATCGTAGGTGTCATGACGTAAAGAGACACAGCTCTACAATCCATGGAAAAAAAAAAAAAACACATGGCGTTTGCAGCCCTGCGATATGAAAGCTAAACACAGTTCACTTTCAAATCTTTCCCTGGGGAAAAGTGAAAACAATCACACGAAAAGGTGGGGATAAAATCACAAACACTAATTTAAAATAATTCTGAACTACAAATGTTGATGTCTTGAAATGGAATTATAACATTACATTACACAGCAGAAAATCTCAAAGTCTGACATCTACCATTAAATTCAAATCAGACTTGCAGCGTCAGTATTGACTGAACTGAAAGTGAATGTTCTGCTCATCATTCATCATCAGTGTAGGTGTTTCCTCTGTGTCACCTGACTGAGCTCAAACATGCACACCCACTGAAGAAACAATGCAGCACAGGTGACCTAGCTCAGGGTAATATATATTTACATGTCAGGTTATTTTGTTTATTTTACTAAACGGTCAGTTATAGAAAGTAAAGTTAGAACATATAATTCCCACTTCACATAATCAGATTTTGTAAAAGCAGATTGCACCAACAATATGACAAAAGACAAAATCTTGCATAATTGGTAAATACAGATTTCACCAGAAAACAGTATATTTCCCATGCATGTCCCTTCCTCCTGGACTAAAAGCTGGATTTTCACATGGCACCACTTCCTCAGAACTGGACTTGTAGGTGTGTCTCTGGCGTCCCAGACTTGCTTTAGCTGCCTGTGTCCAAGTACAAGTCGCAGGCAACTTAAAACAAGCCTCGAAAGCTAGACTGTATCCACTAATGGAGAGGCAGCTAAATCTGGATTTAAAAGTGGGTAACCTCCAGTCAGTGATCAGCATGAGGCCAGAGACCCAGCAACCGAAAGAAACAGGAAATACATGTTTTCAGAAAAGCAAGGATTTGTTTAATTTCCATAAAAAAACTTTATTATCACTTCAACTTACTAACCTAGGCTATAGGTCACCTTTGCCACCTGGCAGCATGTTAGTCTTGCATATATCCATAAACTTAAACCATCATTATGCAGGTGCTCCACTTAGTTATTAACTAGTTAGTAAATTTAAGATAGACTTTGATAGATGTAAACATTCAAGCCAAATTATGTCATTTCATATAACACATTTCTCTATTTTAAAAATCTACTGTAATTCTTATCAATAAAAATAAATAGAGTAATCAGTCCTAACAACCTTATTTAAAAAAAAAAAAAAAGAATCATTGTAAAATGCCTATGTAAAAGTCTCAAACCTACCTCGAAGACCTGACCTGTGTAGCCGAAGTAACCCAGCTTGCAACTTACTACACCACTCAAGTGTCACTCCTCTGCTCCCTCCCGAGTGCAGCCTCTTTAATCAGTCTGCAGAGGAATGTATATTTGAGAAAGGTGTGTGTGCATAGTTACACATTTATTAAAAGATCCTGTTTTTTTGGGTGTGGGACTGTGAGCCATTGCAGGCTTGTGGGTGTGTAACACGGAATCCTACGTCCTGGACCAACAGGAGGAGTGTTTGTGGAGGTAAACACACTCCAGGATCCCGGCGTGCGGCTAAAAGATAAACATGATGGTATCACATTGGAATAAACAAACAAATGCTAAGCTACTAGACATTTCATACGAAGAATTGTTGTTATGTGCCAGGTTTTTTAATTTGTAAATCAGAGTTTTTGTCATTTCTGGTATATATATATATATATATATATATATATATATATATATATATCCGGGCGTCTCTCTGATGCTGGGTAGTTGCAGCTGAAATCTCCACACCTGACTATTCTGCTTCTCTGTATTACCTCTACATCTCCACCTGAGTGATTTGCAAACATATTATAAGGGAAACATAGAACAGTTTGGCTTTCATCTAGGTTCAACTAATGAATGCACTGCACAATATTATAGACATGAACTCTATCACTGAGTCTTTGTCCAATAAAACCACATTTGGTGAGTTTGATTGTTTTTTGTTTTTCTTTTAGATTAACTAAAGGATCAAGTGTTTGTTTTTGGTTTAAAAATTCTTGTATGTTTTTCATTCAATAATAAAAATGTAAAAGCCCATTGAATTATCTGAGAAATGTATAGTTACAAAGGTAAAACCACACCTGTTTTCAGTAACTCATGGAAAGTTGGTATCTTGGAAAGGTTTTTCACAGAACAGTAGGAGAAGTTAGTAGTCTAGTTGTAATACAGCATTTACAGTGTAAGGCTTGGGGACATGAATTGTTCAGGTCGATGGTTGTGTTGTGCATCTTCTAAACCGTTTTGTGAATTTGTATTTGAGGTAATATGCCTCTACAGTGGGTCATCTTACAGGCCACTTATTCAAACAGGGTTCAGGACCTTGGACAGAGCATATAGCCCTACTTTACATCAGTAACTGAAACATTACACAGATGACATTTTGTTTCTGAGATCCTCCCTCTTCTCTTTCAAAGTGCTGTAAGAATAATGAAACAGGTTAAATAAGGTCGGCTGCATGTGTGCTGACACCATGGAGCAGCTGGAGTGCCTGCATCATTGTCAGCCCATTGAGGTATTTACAGTCAAGTTAAGCTACCTCTGTGCCTGGCTTTGTTTTGGTTGTTAAGGCTACACACACAACATTTGATACATCAGAGAGACAAACCAAGCAAGAGCCAGAGAACATCAATCTGAATGGATTCTGTTTTTAAAAGATGATTTATTTTACTCAGATTTAAGTCAATAATATAAATCGCACGGTATCAGACTTGTCAACTGCCGCAGGTTATCTGGTGCTGTTCATACAGATTCACTTTATTGGCCATTTAGGGCGAAGTTTGCCTGGAACAACTGAAGAACAAATAATAGAAACGCATGTGATCTTGTGCTCTTGTTTATTGGAAATAGGAATACAGTCTGACAAGAACAATATTACACATGCTAAAGCCTAACAGCATCAAATCTTTCCATGTATGTTCACTGGTGTGCTTAATATTTACTTTAAATGAATACAGAGCGAAACCTCTTTCTGATTTGTGGAGCTAAAAGAGAATATGGGCTCTGACTTTGCAGTGCTTTGTCTGTGATATGACCTACCATCATAACCAAAGCCTTTTGACAGTTTGACAGTTCTGATTGATTGTTCAGTATAGCCAATAATTGCAGCCAGTTTCTCTGACCTTTCGATTTTTTATTTATTTAATTGGGTTGATAAACTTTATTATTTAAAAAAAAAGAAAAAAGAAAAAGGAATACCAACAAACAGCCTCTAGTTTTGAAGAAAAGCCTTTATTTCCTATTTCAAGAACATGCTTTAGCATGGTAGTAGAAGTAGGTAGTTAGATATCCATACATGCAGAGCCACAGAGTGATAGAAAGGGGTTTGTCCATCTAGTGTTCTGTGACAGCGGTCTTTCCGGGGTTCAAGATGAGGAAGGGGTTCGGGGAGAGTTTTTTTTTTCAGGGTTGGGTCAGGCAGAGTGAAGGCTTAGTGCTGGATCCTACGGATGGACTGCACCTGGTTGGTGTGAGCCTGGGTGCTGTACTCATTGTAGTTTCTGTACTCGCCTTGGTGTCTGTCTCTCTCCAGGATGTACTGGTAGCCACGGTAACCAGGGAACTGGTAGGCCACCCAGCTGCAGGGAGAGAGAGAGCAGGTGAGTCATTACAACAGTCAGACAGTAAATAATCAGTGTGTTGGTGAAGGTTTAGCCTGTCCAGACTATATAAATTTATTGATTTTTTTTTATGTGTGTATATATATATATATATATATATATATATATATATAGTATATATCTATTATCCTCTCCATATTACACCCAGTCAGGATAGATGGACCTGTTCTAACATGACTAAAATAATTCATGTATTTTGACAATACTAAACTGAAGCCTGGAGACGAAACTGGAGGCAGCAAACGGGGGTAATATAACAGGAGACAGAGATAGAGACCAATAAACAAGGAGGTACGTGGGTGTGTAACTTACGCTCCTGAGTTGACTTTGATAGAAGGCACCTCCTTGCTGCACCAGCCCATGGCCTGTAGGGAGGGGTAGTCATCGCACATCTCAAACTTACGGCCCTGGAAGTCCTCACACTCGTACAGGGTCACCTTGCTGTCACTGTGGTTCTGCAGAGAAAGAGACAGAGACAGAGCAAAGCTGTGATGAGGCTGCAACATTGGGCCAAAGTGTTGGTGTGGTAACTGTTATAAATATTTAGATGTAATTAGATGGAGGATGTGGGAGATCTGGGTCATAGCAAAAGCCACAGTTTAATGTGGTAAATCATGCTGGCCTAAAGTAATGTTTGGGTTCAAAGAGTGCGGCTGGTTTTCAAGAGGGTTGGGTGATGTATCTTGTGAGGAAGGGTGGGGCAGGGGTGTATGGCAGCTGACAGAGGCTGACTAGTAAAAAAAAAAAAAGAAAAAAAGGATGAACTGGAAGATGAGGCAACTTACGGCGCACTTGATGGGTCTGAAGGACAGCATGTGCTCGGTTCTGTAGCTGCTGTTTCCACTCCAGGCCTCGTAGCGAGGGTAGTCTCCCTTCTCCAGGATAAACTGCTGTCCCTGGAACTCTGGGTACTCATAACCCACCCAACTGGAGAACAGAGACAAGGATAGAAATGTTGAGGACAAGTGTGCAAAGAGGAAGTAAAAATAGAGATAAAATAATCAAGAAAAGAAAAAATAAATTAGAACTAAAACAGTAGATGAGCTCAGATACCTCAAAAACCTATAATGACCCATTAAATACAAAGTAGTTTCAGTGCAGCAACCATACTGAAATTGACATTTTTGTTAAACAATAGAGCCCAACGCCCACAGAATGGCCTCGAGTGAAATCAGCATGCAGCTTCTTTTGTCACTGGGAGCACAAAGCAAACATTAGATACTGCTGCTCTGCCTCCACTGCTACTGGTGCCTCTGCTGCTGCTGCTGCTGCTGCTGCTGCACCCAGGGCTTTTTATCTGATCGTCAGTCAGTCAGACACTCTGGCTCTCAGCCAGCAGCTGCACACAGCCAACTCATATCACAACAGGGTCACACTTGGATGCGTGCACATACACACGCAAACGACACATGCCAACTGGCAACGTAATAATGCCGTAGGCTGTATTTTATGGTTTTTGTTGTCTTGCTTTTTCTACTTGTTGATTAGAGTTGGTGTTTCAGTCGTGTGTCGCTTTAATCAGACTTTTTCAAGCAGATAAAATAAGATAAATGATGCGATTTTATTAGATGTTGTATGGCTCTTAGTTAACCACTGTGTTTTTAAGCAATAATGTGTATTTGATAAAATATATGAAGACCAACATACTGTAAAAATCTAACTCACCCTCAATATTACTCTAATACTATTCATGCAGTAAGGGCATTCTTCTGAATTCTAACCAGATTCTACCAGATTGTCTGAAATCTGTCCTCATCATAAACTTCAATATGTGCAAACACGGTAAAATGAATCTCGTACAGAAGTGGCAACAGGAATAGGAGAAATTTTCTGATCATGATCCACACAGACAAGCAGAAAAGTCACCAACAATGTCGACTTACGGTCCGTTCTCAACCTTGATAGAGCGGATCTTGTTGAAGCCCCTCTCCATGATGTTCTGGCACTCCAGCATGAACTCACAGCGCTTTCCCTGGAAGTTCTCCTCCTCCCAGACTGTGATCTTGAACTGGCCCATCTGCTCCATCTGTTGAGTGTTCATGGTTGCTGCTTCTCCCTTTGGGGTTACTCTCTGAAGAAGGAAGAGGGTTTTAGAAAAAAAAAAGTTTGATGTTAGATGGATGGAAATGGACAATCTCTGCATATCCAGAGTAGATGTAGAAGGCAACAATACTAAGTGAAATATTTTAACAAATATTTTGAGGGTCACCTCATCCTAATCAGACTTCTAACAAGCTGATGAAGCATTTATCCAAATGATCTTACAGCTACGACCTTTGCATTTTAGTTTAGATGTGCTATTATTGTACTGTAACATTTTACTCTGGAAAGAAATTTCTGTTAAGTTCTCCCTCCAAAGGTGTCACTAGAGGTGAAAAAGTCCACTCATTCATCCCTTTTCCATCTCTCCACAGTACAGATTTGTCTCTGTTTCAGTGGAAGAGATTCTATTCTAAGAGCAACCTGTAACTCAATTGTAGCAGTTCTGCAGAAAGCAAATGCCACAACACCAAACCATACACAGTATCTGTAAGCGACAGCGACAACTTAAAAGCATAATGCTAAACTGGAGTCTCTTACTTTCAGAATTTTTCATTTCTAACGAGACATTGTAACTATCCTTCACCCAATATCTTTGATCTTTTTTTTTTTTTTTTTTTTTTTTATGTTTGTATGATGTTTTCAGGCCAAACACAAGCGCACCAGTAAGGCATCATCTTGCCAGCTTTCCCTGTAAAAATTGGCTGCTGAGGTACAAACCAATTTACCCTAAAAGCAAAAGTATGAGGCGGCTTCCATGTTTTTACTCTTAGCAAATCCAGCCTCATTTAAATTGCAGCCATAGCAGTCTATCTATCAAATGCAGAGTTTTGAGCAGCATCCTGGTGGCTGTCAGGCTCCACCCCAGTACACAGAGCTGACCCCTGATTGCAGTCTCTTAGCTGAGCCTGAGCTAGTGTGTTGATATACTTACAGACAGTACTGAGGTGGGACAGATCCAGTATAATCAATGTCGGGGAAGGGACCCTCGCCTGTGCTTTTATAGGGCCAGGCCCCCTGGACCAAAGCCACTCCATTTGCCCAGCAGCCTTGCACACTCAGCAGCTGAACGGGCCGGCTGAAAGGGGAGCATTAGCCTCGCGCTTTGTGGAGGCTCCAGAGCACTATTGTCCTCAGAGCCCAAACTGACTTAGTCATCAATATGGCACCCATGCTCTGTGGCAACCTGACCCAGGACTATACAATGGTAACGCACTGACACAACAGTTTGATTGGTGTGGCAGGATAATAGACACATTCTGGGAGCTGATCCCCTCTCTCTCACTCTGGTGTAGGTAAACTGGATCCTAAACTGGAGGTGGGAAAAGGGCCCAAGGCTTCCCACACAGTCAGTATTAGGACATGTCATCTAGATGGCATCCTTATAGCTTTCTTTTCCGAAGGTTGATCTGGAAAGAGTCAGTGGGATGAAGTGCTATAGTAAAAAGCCACAGTGGTAGTAGCACTTTCTGAACAGGATCAATTTGGAAACCTGGTTCTTGCATCTCTGGCTTTCATTCATATAGTTCTGGTTATAGAATTGAACTTCATCCCCGAAATAATCGATATACTACACAATGTCACAGGACTCAAATATGCTGGTGGGAGTATTATATGCTCCAGAGAAAAGTGTCGTAGCTTGGTAACCCATCAGTTCTCATATTGGAAATATGAAAATATAAAAAAGAAAAGTATTTTATTGTAAGAAGCAAATATTAAGAGGCTTTCAGTAATAATAATCATGAGATTTGTAAGGAGTGAATAACAGAGTTGCTTGGAGTACATTCTTAATGTACGTATGTTATATAACACATCACAGAAACTGTATCAATTCTTAGGGAGGAAGGATGTTTCAGTCATTCCTGCTTAATTCCAATTTGCTATTTCCAATGTGATATTTTGATCATATAAATTATCGATATATTATGTTTCTCAACCAATGGGTTTACGGGTAGTTACAGCCTTTGAAGCTTCACACAACACAGATAATATGTATGTTGCACAGTGTTGGTCACTAAATGAATAGTCCTGTAATTATGGGAGCCACACCAGGCTCCAGCATTGTGTTTTGAATAGTTTTACTGTCAGCAAACAAGGACTGTAAAAGAGCACACTGACATGTTTTATATCATGAATGAAGCCCCACTCACAGTCATGTATAATGTTGTTCTTCTTTGTGCTTATGCACTTTCTGTTAATGTTATTGTTTATTTGTCTTTGTGATGAAATATTTTAATTTCTATAACAAAAAAAATTCTCACTCAATTACACAACATATGATGTTAATTCAGCACTGACAAAATATTATGCCTCCATTGCTAACTGGACACTATTGAATTCTTAATGATTTAAAAATGAGACTTTCCATGTCAGAGTTGTTGTATCTTGACTCTGTTATATCTGCCTGTTCTTTCTATTATTTCATCGTGCCCGTTTTGTGATTCTTCAGTGCATCAGTGTTTCAATAATATCCGTAGCGTTGTGTCAGGCAGGAAATCGCTGTATTTTAGTGACATATTTTCCTTCATCATTGGTGACATCTAGTGGCGGAGATATTTCTTACACTCAGGGTGGTAGAGGCTCGTAAAACAGGCTCTTTAACATTCAGTCATCAGCCTGTGGCTCTGACTTGAAGCACAGCAGCGACAGAATTTGGATGAGGCACCTACTGCCAGACATAGTAACAATTACATTATATTGAATGGAAATTATTTTTGTCAGTAATGTGTGCTGGTTTGGTTCTGTGTGTATGTATGAGATGTGTGTGTGGGAGGTGGGATGTGGGGTGTGGGGGTTCCACCTGAGGGTATGTGTGAGCTCTTTACTTTCATGAACAGCTTCCTCATTGTCCTCTGTTAACCCATTCATTGTCTCTCTCTTTACGTGTGTGTGTGTGTGTGTGTGTGTGTGTGTGTGTGTGTGTGTGTGTGTGTGTGTCACTGTGCTTACCCCCAGAGCAGGTGATGGGCAGGTGAAACAACAGGCTTATATAGACACAGATGTTGTGTTTGGTTGTGTGCGTGTAAGTGTGTGTACATGTTCTTCCACATGTGTGTGTGTGTGTGTGTGTGTGTGGGTGGGTTGGTGGTTGGCTGCATAAAGAAGGACTTCCATCTGCTTTCTGCAGGTCTGGTAAGAAGCTGTAGATCCTTACCATGTACACACACACACACACACACACACACACACACACACACACACACACACACACACACACACACACACATACTGCAGAGCTTATTTCACTGTTAAATACAGGGATTTGCATGGGCCAGGGATAGTGTAGTCCAGTACAAAGCTAGTACAGTTCTACTTTGAATCCCTATCTGACTGTATTAAAAAAAACCATTCATTTCCTCCGACTGGTCATATGACACATCTGCTTTTTCTCCATCTTCAAATATAGAACAAACTGTGTGGCTATCAAGTCCTACTGTTAGCCCTCAGCACTGGAGGCAACAGCAACATAACTTCATCACTTCTACTCAGGCATCAGAAGCCAGTAGTCATTAGTTTGGCTAATGATCAATGAGCTGCAGCAGCTAATTTTGACACTTTTATGCCCTTTAGATTCTATTTTTCACAGTTAGAGACACAAACCATCTTCTAATATTACATCTGAGATTAATCCATAATGGTGGACTATCTTTACCGCCACAAAATGGACAACTTGATAACCCTCCAGGATGACAAAGAAAGTGTAAAACTCAAGTGTCGGTGAAAGTTAAACATGTAAATATTGTACTGTCTCTGTGTGTTTGTTTGTGTGTGTGGAAGATCAGCTAACGCGAGGATAGAGTTTGCCAAAGTTAAAGTTCAAGTTAGAGGAAATTTTTATCTTCATCTCTTATCATAGATCAGATTTTCAACTCATGATCCACCTTGATTCATCTTTCACCTTTTCCTGCTCCCAGATCGGTTTATGTTTGGAGCAGGACAAACATTTGCTTCTACGTTTCACTCAGGCAGTTAAATGCAAAATATTAGGGATGGTGACGGCCTAATGGTTCTGACAGCAATATACTGGGAGGCATTACCTGATTACGGTGCTGTGTGGTCATGTAATGGTCACGGATCATTAGATCATTTCACAGTACCAGGCGCACCGTACTGTTCCATTAAGATTTCACAGTTTTAAGTGAGTTTGGTCCTGGAGAAGTTCTGGTGTGCTCGTCTTCATCCTTCAAGTTTTTGCATCCTGTTCCACCATTTAATAATTTCCACACATAGTGGTGAATGTTTTCGTTTTTTTCTTTTTTTTTTTTTTTTACTCTCTCAATTTATTATGAAAAAAGCTTTTGTTGTCTATCTATGTGATCCCTTTGAAAATATAGCTTCATATTTGAACAAACATTTGGATATAATCATAATGAAATGCAGTGTGCTTATTCCCTCGTAGGATGACATCCATATTTTTAAAAAGCAATGCACACACACACACACACACACACACGAGGTCTGCTTTCAGATTTGTTGTGTTTGGATGCCACTGGGTGCATTAATGATATGAAAGAGTTCATTTAATATGCAGAAAATTTATAAAAGATAAATAGAACCCTCATCTTTACTTCTTAATGCAAATAAATGATGGAATATGTAGGAATAATATACGTTAATATTTTGTATTTGTATAAATAGCTTGTGGTGCAGGAGGTGTGTTAACACTGTTGAGCGAGATCTTGTTTTTTCTGGGTCAGTGTGAGTCGGAACTATTTGAATAGTCAGTGAATCCACCTGCATACACACTCACACAAACGTGTTTGCATGCAAGCACACACACACACACACACACACACACACACAGACACACACACACACACACACACACACACGCCTCTGACTGTTTGTATATGTGCATGCTAACATACATACACACTGACACACAGATTGCACTGAATAAATGATCTCCTTCAGGTGGAAGGTTACCATAGTGACTAATCCAGGTAAGGATGATGCGAGCGGGACATCTGCTCGTACCACCTCCATTTGTCCTCTCTGATCTCTGCGCTGACACACAAGCAGCTGGATTTACCTTCAGGAAACAAAGCGAAAGAAAATGTAGATTATGATATTTTCTGCATGAAGTACCCATGAATTGGGATGACAGGCAAACACACACACACACAGACACACACACACACACACACACACACTCAAACCCTGCAGTTACCTTTTCCGCGATCTTAAATGTTATCATCACCCTTCACTCTACCATCAGAGAGTCAGACAAAGGCACAGAGTAGCCAACCAGGGGTGGGAGCAGGCCTCGGGCATTTGCATGACTCTTCATTATCAGTAACTGTCAGAGGAAACAGCACACAGCCCACAGGCAGCACAGACACACACACACACACACACACACACACACACCCTCTGGGAAACACTTGCTCCACCATTTACAGCAAACAGTTTGGCAGGCACCACAAATGTAATCATGTCTCTGTTGTACAGCTACAAGCAGTGGTTATAATGATACTGATACAGTATGGCCCTGCAGAGTTCATAGGGTCACAGCTGGGGGGGGGGGGTCTTGAAACAGGAGAAGGCAAGTGTTGGGGTTTCCAAAGAGCAACAGAGGAAGGATTGCTCCAGTACATAAAGAGTTGCAGCAGAATTATAATATGCTGAAACAGAATGACAAGATTAAGTAAACAGTATATTATATAAAGAGTTTCAGTGCTCTGGTGCATAACGTGCTAAAAATATCACTTCTTCTTCAAAATCCACAGCTTACTATTCTATATATTAATGCTATTTGTGTGTATGCACATATAGCTGACTAATGTTTCAAACAGGGAAGAAAATGACTTATGTTTGCAATGGCGAGCTGGTTTCCAGGTCAGTCAATATAAAACAAATCTATAAAGGTATATTATGGATAACTGTTTGACAAGTTCAACATGTTTCTGTCCCATCTAGACTACAGTGCTCTCTCCTGCAGCGTGTTGTCAGGTATTAGAGAGTAACAATACAATAAACTGCTTAGTTTCTGCGGTGTAAGACTGGATTCATCGTGTACAGAAAAAGGACTGACTCACCATTGTAAACACTGCTATACACTAGTGTTCCTGCAGTTTTGACAAAGATGCTTGTCTCATGTCGCTTACAAAAGTGTTGACTGACATTACCACATAGCCTGTCATTCAATTCAATAAAAATATTTCCCACGCGCTCCACAGTGTTTCAATTATGATTCAATGGTTCAAACAGTTTGCCGCACTGGAACCGAACTTCCTGACATGACACCATTCAGACTCTTTCACTGATACAGAAAAAAAAAGCAGGTGGCTAAGCCTCCACATTCAATCCTAAACAAATTACTTGTGAGCTAATGCTGCTCCTGGAGCGGGTAGGAAGGGTGCAGCAGCAGCAGGACCAGTTGGGACAGTCGGTTTAAATCGGGGCAAGGTAACCAGGATACTGAGGAGTGTGAGTTTTCCCTTCCTCTGGCTTTAAACAAATATTGACTAGAGCTTCAAGCAGCAGCAAATAGGCTCTGCAGGTAAATAATGACATGTAGGACTGACTTTGTCATAATGTCTGTTGTAAGATGATGATACCTAAAGGAGATGAGCTCACTGGAGGAGGTGGACATGCTATACTGTGGGACAGCATAATCAGTATTTAAATTCTAGATCCAAATGCCACAGAGGGGCCGCTCAAAATTACTTTTGATTGTAAAACGGGGGTTGATTCTCAGCCAAACCGATGGTAAAACCAGTCATTTTTCAAGTAAGGAAAATTGAGAACGGTTGTGTTTTACTCTTATGTCACTGCTGGTGTATATGTAGATCAAATACAAGGCAACATTTCAACTTTTAAGGACTTTAAAGGAAGGGAGTTTGAACCTATAGTCTTTGCTGAAGGTTTCAGTTTTTCATTTCAATCGATTAAACAGACAGGAAAACGATACATGATGGTTAAAATATATGATGGATTTACTGTGTTTTGGCACTTTGTTTGCTGTGCTGGTCTTCATTGTCATGTTTCCACCAGATTATAAGGGAGCAGCTTCAGCTTTGTTTTTGGATGAATTAGTTTGAAATGAAGATATTCAAAAGGGGTAGTTTTTTAGTAAGGGAGTGTAGTATGCTTGCACTGTATTCATCAATTTATTGTGACCTGGATTTTTTTTAAAAACAAAACAAACGGTGTACATTTAAATTAGACACTAAAACACTGCGTTGCATCTATTATTTTTAACATAAGAATCAATCACAAAAAAAAAAAAGTGTTTAAAGTGGTAAAAGTGCAATGGCCAAACACATCATAGCACCCAAATGACAGATGGCCCATATCAGATGTCTGCTTTGTGTGGTTAATGTTTAGTTAATGATTAACATAACCTCCCATTAAGTCCATCTCCCTGCTCCCTGGTGCTCGCCTGCAGCCTCAGTTCGTGACGTAGGAGATGGACAGTAATGAATAGGCCCCCAGTGGAAAATACACGCTGTCATCATGAATGTGTCAACGGGATAATGATTATCAAAAAAAGCTCCACAGGGAGACACAGAGATTATCGTCCCTATCACTGTAAATGTCAATGTTTTCAGTAAATACAACAGGATATCGTCCAGGGGGCAGTTCAAATAGACACATAAAGGTGGTACAACTGCTGACTAAAGACGAGCATCAGTTACAGGTTTATCAGTAGTGATAGTATCACTGACCTGAACGGACAGGTTCAAACCAGCAGGTTTCACATGAACATATGGATTGATGTGAAGCTGGCATATTTTACCTTTTCAGCAAAAAAAAAAAAAAAAAAAAACAAGAATTAGAATGTTGGATTTAACCTGGACCTTCCTGCCTTCATATCATCACCTGTTCTAAGCCTGTCTTTGCTTTTCGCACTTTGCTCAAAAAAACAAAGAATCTACTCAAGTGAGTCGAGCTTTCACTTTTCCATGAGGTTTTCATTATTTTAGTTTACCCTTGGGTTTGTGACTCCACAAGTCAAGCGACTTTGCTTTCTATAGACCATTGCCTGTTGCCACCTGTATGCAAATAAGGTCACCCACTGAGTGAAATATCCTCTACACCTGGTGTTTCAGTTACTGAAACTATGTTGTTATTGAGAAGTCTTAGATGGAGCGATGGTCCTGACGTCACTGAAATAAACCCTGTAGTTTAGATTTTAGTTCCTTTGTTTTTCATTACAAGAATTAGTCTCACTTGTGCTGCACACTGGCAGCAACATCTGGCCTCACCTATTTAGCGCCCTCTATTAAAACTGAAAACTAGTGAGAACAAACCTCCTAAAACTATTTTCCATCATTTGTATGAATTAAAACTTTACAGCGCTAACAACAGTGATAAAAAATAAAAAAAAATTAAAAAAACAACTTCGTGCTTTTTCCAGTTGCCAACCCGTACCTGCATAACGCGAGCCGAACGAACAAAACTTCATCTTCAGGTATTGTACGTGAGGCTCAACGTGAAGCAAATACGGACATGAAAAAGTCACAAAAAACTTTCACAGGGTGAGGATGGTCCCAGGGAGAGATGTGCTGAGCGCGTAACAGCTGGCTTCTCTGTCGTCAGGCAACCTTCTGGAGGGAGATTTGGAAAAGTTAGAACAAGCAACATAAAGTATTGTAAGAATAGGATACTCTGAACGAAATAAAGAATGAGAAGAAAGCCTATAACCTACCTTCAGAAGAGGCAGAGAAATAAAGGTCAACATGCACAACCTGGATCAGGTTTGGCTCACCTTTTACGCGCACTGAATGTGTGCTGGTAGTAACAGGTATACACCTTTTATACCTCTACATGGTATCTCTCTCTCTCTCTCTCTCTCTCTCTCTCTCTCTCTCTCTCTCTCTCTCCCTCGCCACCCCTCCTCCTGGATGAAAACGGGAGAGGATCCTCAGGGTGCGCACAGACACCTGTCGCACGGTGCGTTGCTCTGATCCAATATTGACATAAAGGGGGAAGGGTGCGTGTGTGTGTGTGTGTGTGTGTGTGCACGCGCGCGCGCGCCTCCCCAACACACACACACACACACACACACACACACACACAGACACACACAGGATTTGAATTATTCTTACCAACCCTTTTCCTCCATCCAAAGCGCCCTCCCTCCCGCCCTCCTCCTTCTTTGTGCCAGGCAACGAGTCTGACCTTTGTGCCTGTAAAAAGGCTCATTGTAACGTAGCTACCTGCCGACCTGCTCAATTTGTCCTCTTCAGCGCCAGCTCGGGCATCATTTCCATATCATATACCTTGCAAATGAGTTTGAGCAGCAGGGCTGCTCACCAAGCTGGCCCAACAACTTTGGGGAAAAAAGTTGGAAACCCCTCGATGTTGTGGACAGAAAATGTTTGGGGTTTTAATTTGATCTATTTGATCTGTTACTGCATCGAGAATCCGGCTCGAGCCATGAGGAAAAAATGATCTAGTCTGTATAAACACAAAGCCTTCATATTTCCCCAATAAGGAAATCAGAGAGTCAAGAGCTGACCTGATCAGGTGACAGTTTTTGGAGTTGGTTCAAAGATATCAGTGCTGGACTCTGTGTGCTCTTTTTCCAGCTATTAAAGCAAATTATTTTTTTCTTAATGGCCTCTGAATAAAATATGTATATATAGGCCTATAGATAGATAGATAGATAGATAGATAGATAGTTAGATAGATAGATAAAAAAAATTTAAATTACTGTGAAATGACTTTTAATAACCCATCATCTGACAGCAGATGCTGTTCTACACAACATCCACAATCATAGCAGATATCTTGTTACTGCTCTATGGATGGGACCTCTTTGTTTGCTAACTTCAGTCAGTCCTCCAATTCGACACTCAAAAAGGTCAGTTTAACAGTCATGGTTAGTAGCTACCACTCAGCTTGACAAAACAGTTGTACTATGTCTTTTGCCGTTTTAAATGAGACTGGCAGTAAACCTGCATTTAAAAACCGTTTGGAAAATGAAAGCATGTAACAGGGAGGGGAGGTCTAATGAAAGCCCAGAGTCTGAGTTGCATTATGGGAAGTGTAGGATCCAGCTTTTGAAGCATGACTAATACAGCATGACTGAAAGTCAGTATACGGTAGTTCCACCTCTGCTGCTTCAGTTTTGATCAGTCGCTCACAAGTCCAACTTCACACAAGCAACAAGCAAGTTTGAACGAGAAAATGAATGAACTGTGAGATAGAATATGAAATCAGACAACTGAATAGCCAGAAATATATTTTTTGCAAACCCCTATCAACTTTATTTACACAGGAATAATTAAAAAAAATAATTTGCATATTTTAATGGTTATTTTCATAAAACATTTTACCAAGTTTTATGATTTTGAATAATAATAAGCCACTGAACGTTGAACCTTTTGGAATGAGCTGGTTTTCTACATTGATTGGTCATAAAATGTGATTTGATCTTCACCTAAGTCACAAATATAGACAAACACAGTGTACTGAAGCTGATATTACACAAAAGATGATAACCTGTTGTGTTCTGGTTGAACACACCCATTAAACATTCAGTTTGAGTCAGTGCTGGTGGAAAAAGTAAGTGAACCCTTGCATTTAATAACTGGTCAAACCTCATTTGGCAGCAATAACCTCAGACAACTTTCCCAGTAGCTGCTGATCAGACCTGCACAATGTTGGGGAGTGATTCTGGACCATTCTTCCTACAACTTTTTAGGCCAAATTCTTAGGATGTCTGGTGTGAGTGGCTCTCTTCAGCTCATTCCACAGTATCCATACCGGATTGAGGTTTGGGCCTTTGGGCTGTTTAGGGTCATCACCCAACGTCCTTTGAGCTTCAGTAGGCGACAGCCACCCTGAAATCATCCTGTAAGACATCTTGATGAAGTCGGGAACGCATTTCCCCTCGATGGTATCGCGCCGTCCAGGTCCCTCCACCCTACTTCACTGTTTGGGTTCAGTTTCCTTTTTTACAACATAGTACATAATACTGCACGTTGTTCCTTAGTTTCATCAGTCCATCAAACATTTTCCCAGTAGTGTGGTGGCATGTGAAGCTTCTCTTTGGCAAACTCCAGCTACAGCTCTGTGGCGTCCATGGCAGGACACCATGCACCATGATGTGTAATATGGTATGACTCATGAACAGAGATGTTTAACCAGCTCCAAGGATTTTAAGCCTTTCGCCGTTAATCTGAGCTTCTTTGTTATGTTACTGTTCGGCATTGTGCCTTTGGAGTCATCTTAGCTGGACACCCACTTCTAGGGATAGTCACATAAATCGTCTTCATTTATAGATAGTTTTTCTGACTGCCGACTATCTAAACTCTTTGCGATGCCTTATGCAAATCAACAACTCCTGATCCTAAGTCTTCTGTGAGGCCTGGTTCATATCAGCCGATGATTCTTCTGAACAGCAAACTCAAAATGTTTCAGTGTCTCTAACCCACACCTCCAGTCTGGTTTCATTGCCTGGACTCCAGGTTTGATAACTCCTGATTCCAGTAATCTTTTGCTGATCTCATTACCTGAGGGGTTCGCATACTTTTCCCGACGTACTGCCAATGTTTGAACTATGTATTCAGTATGGAGTAACTTGGACAAATTTCTGAGCACATTTTAGGACAAACTTATACATGAATGAAGAAAATTCCAGTTTTATTTAATCCAGTACTTTTTCATGCCACTCTAAGATTTATTCAAGTAGACACTGCATCTCAGGAACTACATGGAAGGAAACTACATGGAAGAAAAACCCAAGCAAGCTCAGTGTAAGAGAATATTATAAAGACAATTATTGCCTCAACACAGCATTTGTTCTTTTAAATTAAGCAACATGGACGGCGTTGGATTTAATCATGTCAGTTGTGATGATTAATCTGGCTCCAATCAGCATTCCCTAATTTTGTAATTCAAAATGATCTGAGGGGCTACGATGATCATACAGCTAATAATACAGGTGCTGAAAGACTGAAATCATATCAAGCAGACTGCTCTCTTTAGGGCAATCAATCGCAATCAATCAGGCAAATCAAAAGCTATCATTTTGTAGTTGAACTATAAATTAAATAATATCAAGACTATGAAACTGTTTAATAATGCTGATACTTTGTTCAGAGTGAAAGACTGTTGCTAGTAGAGATGAGTTAGGTTTTTGAAGTGTTAAAGACACTGTCTTGCACTAATTGGTATGTCTAATCTTGTGAACAGTGATGTGTAAGATGCATAGTATAATATTAACTAATATTATACAACAATTAAACCATTTGAGCCACACTCACTCTTATTTGAACGACAAATCTGTGGGTTAGTGAGAAAGAAAGGCTTCACGCTGACTGGACATGGTCATCTTTGTCAGTGGAATGAGGTCTTGGTTGATGAGTGATTGATTATTTTAGGATCCAAAGGGAAAAATTAAAAACCTGATTTCAAATGAAACTACTTATTGTGGGTAACTTGTAGTTTATCCTCAAAGTGAACCATTTTAGATCTGGCCGTACCTCAGGGGATCAGATGTAAGGTCAAGAGGAGGGAATCAGAAGAACATTTAAAGCAGCTTCTTCATAAAACAGGATCAGAAGAACACAAAGTGTCTGATTCCCTACTCCTGCCAGGTATCCCCTACAAATGTTAAACTATGTATTTGTGCAGGAACAGGTGTGCATTTTGGTTTGGCAGTGTGGTGTACAGATGCACATGTATACATATGACTATATGCACAATAACGTGCACAATCCTGTTCCTGGACAATGTAAAATGAAATAGTTCTAGTTCATCTGCAGAGATCATCATTACATCTATCATTTAAATTTGAAATGAGATGTAATGATGCAGATGCTACTCCTGAGCTCTTATTGTCCACTCTGGCTCAGTCTCTTTGTGTAAGCATCCCAGCCTGACTTTCTGTATGACTCGGCAGCTTTCAGCCTATCAGGGGCCTCCAACACACCCCGTCCCACAATAATGACATCAGAATTTTTGATGTGGATAACTTCCTCCGGAGTTGAGTACTGCTGGCCCAACATATCACCTGTAAAGAGAGAGAGATGGGAGACATGGCTGAGGAGCGGTAGAGAAAGGGGGAGGTTGTTGGGGAATGTCAACCTACTGAACACTGAGTCAGATGTTATTTATTGTATCATAGCGCCACCAAGTGTTGAAGGTGAGTCACAACACAAAAAGAGCATAAAGATCAAAAAGTCAGTTAGTCAGTCATACCTTTTTACATCAGAGAACTCAGCTAAATGGAAAAAAAAAAAAGATCCTACAACATCTACATCAGCATGTTGTATTTGGACATTGACACATCTTATACTTGCACTGGCTCTGTATTATTCCAGCACACTGGACTGAACATCATATTAATATTATGAAAAGTTGGAGTTCACACACACACACGTATTTATGTGTATGATGGAATGTTCCTGTAAAAATACATTATTTTATTACTTCCTTTTAAATACTTAAACCTTACATAAATTACAAAGATATTCAAAAAAAGTTAAAAAAAAAAAAAAATTACAATTGGAGGTCTGATCAAAAGTCTTCAGTTTACCTCCAGCCTGCATCTGAACCCCAGGGGTCATGTGGATGAACTCTGGCTTATCGGTGATCTTAGAAACACAGATAAAGCCGATCACAAAGTCTGAGTGATCCTCTGCCATCTTCAGCTGTAAGGACAGAAATCAGAGAAAGTAAACTGGTAGACAAGCCATTTAAGCAAACTCAGGCTATACATCCACACGAATACATTTTAGCTTTAAAATGCATCACGATACATTTAAGTCTGGTGTCCACACTACTCCTGAGTTTTCCAGCCACAAAAACAAAGACTTCTGGAAAAGCTGCTGGACTGGTTTTGTTTTGAAAACAATGATGTGGACACCCACATTCACTCCCTGATTTAAAACGAAAACGTATTAGTGTGGATGTGGCCTTAGAAAAAGGCTTAAGGAGAGACACACGTACCACAGTATTTATGTATTCACCAGTAGCCAACGACCCCTGGGAGCTCATCTGTGCAATGAGCAAACAGCCTCGGCCCAGAGCCTTTCCTACAGCACTCAGACCGGCCACCACCCCCGGCCCCGGCACCACATGAGCATTCACTATGTGGGACCAAGATGAGATCTGGTACAAACCACCTGGAGAACAGATACATGGTTACTGTGAATATTAATGACACAGTTTTTTTAAAAAGTAATTTTGATAACAGAAAATTCTGGAATAAACAAGTCCAAAATAAATAAATAAATAAAATACATGAAATCCTCCCACCTTCGTACTGATGCTTGACTGTGTTCCCAATGTCAGCAAACTTGCGATCTTCAAAGATGAGGAAGTTGTGTTTATTGGCCAATACCTGCAGTTTCTGGCTGAAGGCCACTGTGTAGTCCTGTTAGCACACAAGACAATAAGATCAGTTTATTTGTCCTGACAAAGTTCTCTTTGCAACAAAGGGACTGGTTACACTCCTACCTCGAGGATGTCTACATGTGTCTTCAGCATGCAGATCTTGGGACCTAGAGAGTCGGCCAACTGAAGAAGCTCCTCGCTGCTGGTCACATCAGCAGACACACAGAGGTTAGACTGCTTATCCTCCATGATCTTCAGCAGCTTTGATGCCAGAGGGTGAATGTCTGTGGACCATAAGACGGAGAGCAGATGATAAAAAGCATAATATTTTCAAGTTGGATGTGGCCTTCCAAAGACATATTGTCAATTATATTTGGCTGCAAGACAACATACTTGGAAGTTTGGCTCTGTCTGCGTAACTCAGCTGCAGGTTCTGCTCCACACATGGCTTCTTGGTGGCAGGAACATCACTGGCATTCTCCTCCTTCGGCCTGAAAGAGACGAGTTGCAAATGTTACTTTGGAGGTTTTGGAGCATTAAAACAGACACACTAACACTAACTCTACCTGCCATCCTACTCACTGTAAGGGGAAAGCTACACAGCTGTACCTGAAAGTGTTGTTGTCCATGATGAACTTGCGGACTCTCTGAACAGTTTGGGCATCGATGCGGTCACGTTTCTGCAGCACATTGAGCAGCTTGGACATGGAGATGATAGGATGGAGCTTGATTCCCACAGAATGCAACATCTCCACACCTCCTTGCTCTCTGTCCATTAGTACAATGGCATCTGTCACCTTTACCAAATAAACAAATATTTCATTAAAAAATGACAGGACCACAATAACTTTGAAATGACTCTTGTATTCTGATGCCCTTTAATAGGGGATCACTGTAGCATTATCGTCACCACTAAGATTTGATACTGAACCTTCAGTCCCTCTTTGTTGAGCACTTCAGCAGTCTCCAGGATGCTGCTGCCCGTAGTCACTGTGTCCTCAATGATCAGACACCGATCCCCCTCACGATACGACCCCTCCACCATACGCTTGGTTCCTAGCAGGGTTACATCAGGAGGCTTATAGTCCATATTTTATACAAACTTATCTTTGTCACTTATTGATGGCTTTGGCAAAATCAACATCCAGTGGGGTCAAGCTTTAGAGGCCTTATAGGATAGGGGCCTAGGAATGTCTTTGGTTGACAAATAGCTTGACATTAGGTCGATATCCAGTGCTTTTTAAAAAGGAAAGAATGCACTTAATTACAACCAGTGAAGACTTTTTAAAACGGTAAATCAGCAGATCCTGCACCGTCTTATATTAGTTCAACTATCAAATCATGTTGCACCTCCTATCAGCTGTGTCTTACTAGGCGTCTCTTTGCCACGTACACAATATCAAGGTAGTATAATGCGCAAAAATCATAATGCATGAGGATCTCGTCATATTGTCTTTCCGCTTGCGATCACAACTCAGATTAAAGATCAAGTGTTACAAAATAGGACAAATCTTTACGGCTTTCTGTCCAAACAAATGTTATACAACAAAACTCTTGTGCTTTCTAGGGCTGTACTGACAAATGCAAGGTCAGAACTCTTAAAAACTAGATGAGATGAGCCTGACTGTCCTTCCCTCTCACCCACCATAGTCCTTGGCCTCCTTTCTCCTGATGAGCATGGGCAGTTCATGTCTAGAGCAGATAATTGTGGCCAAAGGCAGGGCTGTGTATGGAACCCCACACAGTGAGTCAAACTTTAGCTTCTCTTCTTGCACTCGCTGGTAGATGAGACTTGACACCTGCAAATAAAAAAAATGAATAGGGTTTGCAGCTGCAAACAAGTTTCTTAAGTAGCAGTGTTGCAGGAGACATAAACATCCAATGTACCTATAACTTATGCAAGAAGACGGTCATTTCCCCACCATTCCTCTGAGGGTCAACACATTTTATGTCCCTGATCATGTTTAAACTCCACAAATGGTTGTTAATGGGGATATCTAGAACCTGCTCTGCTGATTCCTCACAGGGTGATGAACTCTACAACTTTCAGACAAATGTGCTTCATTAGTTTCACTTTCGCTTTCCTTGGCTTTCAGGCCTCTGCTATACTGGACCATCTCCTCCTTCGCCATGTTTCTTAAACTTTTAGCTCTGAGCTGCTCACCAGTGGTTGCACTGCTTTCATGACGCTCTACAGTCTATGGACTATGTAAATGAGCTCACCGACCGCCACGTGTGAAGTAACATAATTTCCAATGCAAAGAACTGACATTTTCACGCGAATAACAACGTTAAGCCTTAGGACAGTGTAGCCACAGGAGGTTTAAAGTCCTTTTCAAGTCAGGCTGTGAGGATTAAAACACAGTACCACGTGTACCTGATTCATGACAGCAGGGTGCGATACCAGAACTCTCAGATCGATATAAATAGGTGTCATCATGCCGCTCTTCAGCTTGTACTCTCCAAACTTCACTGCGTTCACATCGTGAAGTTTCACGATTAAACTGTCAATGCAAATGTTTTCCATTCTATCGTATATTTAAGAAATCCAACAGCAGCGTGTGTCCCATCCATAAATCGTACATATAAAAGGAGGTCGCCTCTATGACGTCACCCATACGTTTCTGAATAGAGCGGAGTGGTTTGCTGACAAAAAAAAGTAGATTTCTTCCGCCATTTTGGTAGAGTCACTAACTTCCGGCTAATCCCAAAATGGGCAAAGGGGTGGGGCGTGTGTGGAGCAGAGACCTCAGTGAATGCTGGTTTGTGGCAAGCATCTGTCACTCAAAGCGGCACGACTTCAATTATGCATATCTCTAAGACTAAATAAAACGAGCTATATAAAAAATCCCCCCCTGTATAGTTGTAACGAAGGTGGAAATTTGTTTTAGAGACCAAAACCTTTTTCTGTACCAGGCTGTAAACATGTTTATTTCTGATGTAAAGTCTATGTGGATTGACAGCCTCAAGTTCCAAAATCCTCGCACTTTCCTTGATGGTTTCATTTCACTTTCCCGGAGGTAATCGCTTATACCTGCTCTCTGAGCTCCTTTTTTTTCGGAATAACAGTCATCTAACTAAAGCTGCATTACCAATCGGACAACTGACCAGTGTGCCTAAACCACCCATGCCCTGGGTTTTCTATACAGCATTTTGGTCTACCTGATTTGAAGTACACTGAAGTACAATATCAACTATCATGGGTCTTCCATCTTGTGGTCCAAATGGACTCAAAATAGTTTTAAAACCTAAAATTGTTTTAGTTTGTATTGTGGTGAAATATTTTTATCAAACTACTTTCATTAATTCAAGGTCATTTACTCATTTGGCAGATGTTTTTAACCAGACTTACAAGTGAATGACATCAGTATGCTTCAATGCAGTAGGAACCTTACTGTTAATAGGCTATTAAGTACTACATATATTTAATACGTGCAAGTCGACTGTATTAAAGAAGTGCACCTTAGTGCTAATTAGACATGTTAGGCTTTTAGAAAAGGAGGTGCGTTCGTAAGAGATGAGTTTTCAAGAGATTCTTGAAGATAGAGAAGGGCGCCCTGCTGTTCTGATAGGATTGTGTAGCTTGTTCCACCGTCGGGAACCACAGATGAGAACAGTCTGGACTGAGATTGCCCTGTGTGCAGGGGGTGGCAGCATTAGACGACATTTCTTGGAGATGGTGCGGACCCAGAAGTCCCTCTGAAGGCAGCATTAGTGACGTGGATATGATTCGGGCGGATATGGGTAGCCAGTGGAGGTCGATGGGTGGCGAAGTGACATGTGTCATTTTGGGCTGACTGAAGGCCGAACGGGCTGCAGCATTCTGGACCATGTTTTCACTGTGCACGAAGGGAGGCCCGCCGGAAGAGTATTGCAGTAGTCGAGGCGAGAGATCCATGTCCTTGACTAAGAGTCGGGTGGGTGTACTGAGTCAAGTAAGGTCGGATTTTTCTGATGTTGTATTGGGCAAAGCAGCCAGACCGAGAGACGGATGCAACATGGATAGAGAAGGACGCTAATGTATTGCCATTTCATATCAGGTACAGCCTTTATATTAGTGATACAGGATGCAGCGCTCAGAGGAGAGGACAAAGTATTTATTTGGCCTTTATCAAACACAGTTTCACTTTCTTACCAGGTTATTAGAAAAAAAAAAACTGTAAACTAAAGCCAAACCACAGTTTGTATAGCTTTAGTCAGTTAAGTGATACAGAGTTGTTACTTGAGAAGTTCCTCATTACATCAGTTAAGTTTCTAAATAACAAATCAGAGACAGCGAGTTTCCAAACAAGTATTTTAACCATAATATTCAGTTATCTTCAGAAGCATTAATGATGACCAAGACTTAAAAATAAATGTGATCAACAGAATATCATTTTAATTCAAATAAACGATTTAAACATGGATATGTGTGGAAAGGGAAAACACAACCATACCAAAGTGCTTTTATGTATGAAAAAATAGTATTTGCATATTTACAAAACACTCCAACATATGGCAAGAATAATTATTTGTTTAAATAATTGTGGCACATGGAAAGAAACAATACACTGGATACACTGAATGTTACCTTGACCGATCCAACAGCATACTTCTCCCAGTAGACCTTTCTTGTGTGTGGATGGGTACAACTGTAATGTTACAGTCCCACAGACCAGATAAGATGGAGAGAGAAATGTCAGAGACTTCTTTGTAACAATCCAGTACATTTCCTTCATCTTTTTTTTTCTTCACAGGATCCATGAGGTGGCCAGAGTTTAGGTGGAATAGCTAATTGTCCTTTTACTTCCACTTTATCAATGGAAATACAGCACAAAAAAGTTACTAGTTGAGATGATTTAGTATTTAGAGGAATTAAAGATACTGTCTTGCACTAATTAGTATGTGTGTGACCTTGTGAACAGTGATGAGGAAAATGCAGACTGGGCAACTCAACATACAAAAGATGCTCCACTGTGTGCTTAATATACTCATAATTTCAACAGAAGCATTATATAATTAAACAGTTTTAGCCACACCCACTCCTGTATGACAAGACTGTAGGTTTGTGACAAATAAAGGCTTCACGCTTGCTGGAAGATGGTCATCTTTGTTGGTAGAATGACGTCTAGATTTATATTTGATTGATACTGACATTTTAGCAGCCCACGGCAGAACACACAATTGAAAAAACATATTTATATAAAACTATCTATCATACGGAAGCTGCCGTTTATCTCCAATTGGAGACATTTACCTCAGAGGATCAGATGTCAGGTCAATAGGAGGGAATCAGAAGAACACAAAGTGTCTGATTCCCTACTCCTGCCAGGTATCCCCTACAAATGTTAATAAACTATGTATTTGTGCAGGAACAGGTGTGTATTTTGGTTTGGCAGTGTGGTGTACAGATGCACATGTATACATATGACTATATGCACAATAACGTGCACACTCCTGTTCCTGGACAATGTAAAATGTAATAGTTCTAGTTCATCTGCAGAGATCATCATTACATCGATAGTTTAAATTTGAAATGAGATGTAATGACGCAGATGCTACTCCTGAGCTCTTATTGTCCACTCTGGCTCAGTCTCTTTGTGTAAGCATCCCAGCCTGACTTTCTGTAAGACTCGGCAGCTTTCAGCCTATCAGGGGCCTCCAACACACCCCGTCCCACAATAATGACATCAGAACCATGGTTGTGGATAACTTCCTCCGGAGTTGAGTACTGCTGGCCCAACATATCACCTGCAAAGAGAGAGACACAGAGAGAGATGGGAGACATGGCTGAGGAGCGGTAGAGAAAGGGGGAGGTTGTTGGGGAATGTCAGCCTACTGAAAACTGAGTCAGATGTTATTTATTGTATCATAGCGCCACCAAGTGTTGAAGGTGAGTCACAACACAAAAAGAAAGCAAAGATTTTCCAAAAGTTATGGATTTTTGTCTCTTTACCCAACATGAACACATCTAAAACACCCTCCAAGCTCAAAGTCTGAATTGTAGGTTACTTGTGCTTTGGAAACACTCAGAGCCTCAGAGGCGATCACAGCAGTTACACACATGAAACATATAGCTCAGGTCATGCTCCCTGGTGGATAGCATGAGGAAAACATGAGCCATTAGGCAGCTTGTGTAGACAACTGGGTTGATTCAAACAGGAAAGCTTCTGCTCTGTCGGAAACACATGAAGCGGTTGACTGTTTCTATGTAGACACACCATTATAGTGAATGTCTCATTTCAAATCAATTGAGTGTCTCATTAGATCACACTGCATATGGTTCAACTGTGTTGTACTTCTTCTAGTAATACACCAACAAGAAGAACAGTACAACACATCAAAGATGAACTCCTATAACATTGCACCCATGTATTTATGTGGGTATGGTGGAATGTTCCTGTAAAAATACACAATGTCATTTCTTCACTTCAAATACTTAAATGTGAATGTAAATTACATGAAATTCAACCAAAAGTTTAAAAAAAAATTACAATTGGAGGTCTGATCAAAAGTCTTCAGTTTACCTCCAGCCTGCATCTGAACCCCAGGGGTCATGTGGATGAACTCTGGCTTCTTGTTGATCTTAGAAACACAGATAAAGCCGATCACAAAGTCTGAGTGATCCTCTGCCATCTTCAGCTGTAAGGACAGAAATCAGAGATAAACCGCTGTAAACTGGTAGACAAGCCATTTAAGCAAACTTTAAAAGGCTTAAGGAGAGACACACGTACCGCAGCCTTTGTGTATTCACCAGTAGCCAACGACCCCTGGGAGCTCATCTGTGCAATGAGCAAACAGCCTCGGCCCAGAGCCTTTCCTACTGCACTCAGACCGGCCACCACCCCCGGCCCCGGCACCACATGAGCATTCACTATGTGGGACCAAGATGAGATCTGGTACAAACCACCTGGAGAACAGATACATGGTTACTGTGAATATTGATGACATACAGTTTTTTTAAAAAGTAATTTTGATAACAGAAAATTCTGGAATAAACACGTCCAAAATAAATAAATAACTAAAATACATGAAATCCTCCCACCTTCATACTGATGCTTGACTGTGTTCCCAATGTCAGCAAACTTGCGATCTTCAAAGATGAGGAAGTTGTGTTTCTTGGCCAATACCTGCAGTTTCTGGCTGAAGGCCACTGTGTAGTCCTGTTAGCACACAAGACAATAAGATCAGTTTATTTGTCCTGACAAAGTTCTCTTTGCAACAAAGGGACTGGTTACACTCCTACCTTGAGGATGTCTACATGTGTCTTCAGCATGCAGATCTTGGGACCTAGAGAGTCGGCCAACTGAAGAAGCTCCTCGCTGCTGGTCACATCAGCAGACACACAGAGGTTAGACTGCTTATCCTCCATGATCTTCAGCAGCTTTGATGCCAGAGGGTGAATGTCTGTGGACCATAGGACGGAGAGCAGATGATAAAGAGCATAACATTTTCAAGTTGGATGTGGCCTTCCAAAGACATATTGTCAATTATATTTGGCTGCAAGACAACATACTTGGAAGTTTGGCTCTGTCTGCGTAACTCAGCTGCAGGTTCTGCTCCACACGTGGCTTCTTGGTGGCAGGAACATCACTGGCATTCTCCTCCTTCGGCCTGAAAGAGACGAGTTGCAAATGTTACTTTGGAGTTGGCACAGGGAAGATATGCATCAAAACAGACACACTAACACTCTAACTCTACCTGCCATCCTACTCACTGTAAGGGAAAAGCTACACAGCTGTACCTGAAAGTGTTGTTGTCCATGATGAACTTGCTGACGTTCTGAAAGGTTTGATGGTTGATGCGTTTGGCTGCCAGCAGCACATCGAGCAGCTTGGACATGGAGATGATAGGATGGAGCTTGATTCCCACAGAATGCAACATCTCCACACCTCCTTGCTCTCTGTCCACTAGTACAATGGCATCTGTCACCTTTACCAAATAAACAAATATTTCATAAAAAAATTACAGAACCACAATAACTTTGAAATGACTCTTGTATTCTGATGCCCTTTAATAGGGGATCACTGTAACATTATCATCACCACTGTAATTTGATACTGAACCTTCAGTCCCTCTTTGTTGAGCACTTCAGCAGTCTCCAGGATGCTGCTGCCCGTAGTCACTGTGTCCTCAATGATCAGACACCGATCCCCCTCACGATACGACCCCTCCACCAGACGCTTGGTTCCTAGCAGGGTTACATCAGGAGGCTTATAGTCCATATTTTATACAAACTTATCTTTGTCACTTATTGATGGCTTTGGCAAAATCAACATCCAGTGGGGCAAGCTTTAAAGGCCTTATAGGATAGGGGCCTAGGAATGTCTTTGGTTGACAAGTAGCTTGACATTAGGTCGATATCCAGTGCTTTTTAAAAAGGAAAGAATGCACTTGATTACAACCAGTAAAGACTTTTTAAAACGGTAAATCAGCAGATCCTACACCGTCTTATATTAGTTCAACTTTCAAATCATGTTGCACCTCCTATCAGCTGTGTCTTACTAGGCGTCTCTTTGCCACGTACACAATATCAAGGTAGTATAATGCGCAAAAATCATAATGCATGAGGATCTCGTCATATTGTCTTTCTGCTTGCGATCACAACTCAGATTAAAGATCAAGTGTTACAAAATAGGACAAATCTTTACGGCTTTCTGTCCAAACAAATGTTACACAACAAAACTCTTGTGCTGTACTGACAAATGCAAGGTCAGAACTCTTAAAAACTAGATGAGATGAGCCTGACTATCCTTCCCTCTCACCCACCATAGTCAATGGCCTCATTTCTCCTGATGAGCATGGGCAGTTCATGTGTAGAGCAGATAATTGTGACAAAAGGCAGGGCTGTGTATGGAACCCCACACACTGAGTCAAACTTTAGCTCCTCTTTTTGCACTCGCCGGTAGATGAGACTTGCCACCTGCAAATAAAACAAGAAATAAAGTTTGCAGCTGCAAACGAGTTTTAAAGTAGCAGTGTTGCAGGAGACATAAACATCCAATGTACCTATAACTGATGCAAGAAGACGGTCATTTCCCCACCATTTCTCTGAGGGTCAACACATTTTATGTCCCTGATCATGTTTAAACTCCACAAATGGTTGTTAATGGGGATATCTAGAACCTGCTCTGCTGATTCCTCACAGGGTGATGAACTCTACAACTTTCAGACAAATGTGCTTCATTAGTGGAACCTTTCCTTGGCTTTTAGGTCTCTGCTATACTGGACCATCTCCTCCTTCGCCATGTTTCTTAACTGACATGTTCACGCGAACATAACATTTAGCCTTAGGGCAGTGTAGCTACAGGAGGTTTAAAGGTCTTTTAAAGTCAGTAAGGTTGTGAGGATTAGGGGACGTAAAAGCATAAAGAACCTCACGACTGGGGTATTTACTGACGTATTTTATGTTGAGAATAAAACGGGAAAATGTCATGATCTTGTGGTAACCACAGACCTTATTTCAGCCATCTAATCTAAATCCCATAGACTTCCGGGACGCGGAAACCGAAAGTGATAAAGTACTAACTAACTTTCGGGTTTAAGGATTCATTCCTACAGATCTTTTTTTTAATTATTCAAAAGTCACTCAGACTATAATGAGTAAAAGACAAACGTGTTTACCTGATTCATGAGAGCAGGGTGCGATACCACAACTTTCACATCGATATAAATAGGTGTCATCATGCCGCTCTTCAGTTTGTACTCTCCAAACTTCACCGCGTTCACATCGTGCAGTTTCAGGATTAAAGTGTCAATGCTAATGTTTTCCATTCTGTCGTATATTTAGGAGATCTAAGGGGAGTTGTTTCAAGGCTGTGTCCCACCATAAATCGAAAGTATAGATTGACAGACGGGCGTCTCATACAAAACGTAACCCTTACGTTTATGAAGAGGAGGTTGCTTTTGAAAAAAAGAGAAAAGGGTAGATAGGTTGGTTGGTTGCTCCCGCCATTTTGGAAGTCCCTGACTCCGCCTCCGGGTAATCCCAAAATGTGCAAAGGGGTGGGGCGTTGTTTGTCCTTTAACAAACATAGTTTCACTTTCTTACCAGGTCATTAGAAGAAAACTTTAAACCAAAGCCAAACCACAGTTTGTATAGCTTTGTTCAGTAAAGTGATACAGAGTTGTTACTTGAGAAGTTCCTCATTACATCACAGTTAAGTTTCTCAATAACAAATCAGAGACAGCGAGTTTCCAAACAAGTATTTTAATCATAATATTCAACTCCATGTTATTTTCAGAAGCATTGATGATGACCACGACTTAAAAATAAATGTGATAAACAGAATATCATTTTAATTCATATAAAAGATTTAAACATGCGATGAAACATGGATCAGTGTGGAAAGGGAAAACACAAACTGCTATTATGTATAAAAAAATAGTATTTGCATATTTACAAAACACTCCAACATATGGCAAGAATAATTATTTGTTTAAATAATTGTGGCACATGGAAAGAAACAATACACTGGATACACTGAATGTTACCTTGACCGATCCAACAGCATACTTCTCCCAGTAGACCTTTCTTGTGTGTGGATGGGTACAACTGTAATGTTACAGTCCCACAGACCAGATAAGATGGAGAGAGAAATGTCAGAGACTTCTTTGTAACAATCCAATACGTTTCCTTCTTCTTTTCTTTTCCCTGCAGGATCCATGAGGTGGCCAGAGTTTAGGTGGAAAAGCTAATTGTCCTTTTACTTCCACTTTATCAATGGAAATACAGCACAAAAAAGTTACTAGTTGAGATGATTTAGTATTTAGAGGAATTAAAGATACTGTCTTGCACTAATTAGTATGTGTGTGCCCTTGTGAACAGTGATGAGGAAAATGCAGACTGCGCAACTCAACATACAAAAGATGCTCCACTGTGTGCTTAATATACTCATAATTTCAACAGAAGTGTTATATAATTAAACAGTTTTAGCCACACCCACTCCTGTATGACAAGTCTGTAGGTTTGTGACAAATAAAGGCTTCACGCTGGCTGGAAGATGGTCATCTTTGTTGGTGGAATGACATCTAGATTTATATTTGAGCAGCCCACAGCAGAACACACAATTGAAAAAACATTTATATAAAACTATCTATCATAGGGAAGCTGCCGTTTATCTCCAATTGGAGACATTTACCTCAGAGCATCAGATGTCAGGTCAATAGGAGGGAATCAGAAGAACACAAAGTGTCTGATTCCCTACTCCTGCCAGGTATCCCCTACAAATGTTAATAAACTATGTATTTGTGCAGGAACAGGTGTGTATTTTGGTTTGGCAGTGTGGTGTACAGATGCACATGTATACATATGACTATATGCACAATAACGTGCACAATCCTGTTCCTGGACAATGTAAAATGTAATAGTTCTAGTTCATCTGCAGAGATCATCATTACATCGATAGTTTAAATTTGAAATGAGATGTAATGACACAGATGCTACACCTGAGCTCTTATTGTCCACTCTGGCTCAGTCTCTTTGTGTAAGCATCCCAGCCTGACTTTCTGTAAGACTCGGCAGCTTTCAGCCTATCAGGGGCCTCCAACACACCCTGTCCCACAATAATGACATCAGAACCATGGTTGTGGATAACTTCCTCCGGAGTTGAGTACTGCTGGCCCAACATATCACCTGTAAAGAGAGAGACACAGAGAGAGATGGGAGACATGGCTGAGGAGCGGTAGAGAAAGGGGGAGGTTGTTGGGGAATGTCAGCCTACTGAAAACTGAGTCAGATGTTATTTATTGTATCATAGTGCCACCAAGTGTTGAAGGTGAGTCACAACACAAAAAGAAAGCAAAGATTTTCCAAAAGTTATGGATTTTTGTCTCTTTACCCAACATGAACACATCTAAAACACCCTCCAAGCTCAAAGTCTGAATTGTAGGTTACTTGTGCTTTGGAAACACTCAGAGCCTCAGAGGCGATCACAGCAGTTACACACATGAAACATATAGCTCAGGTCATGCTCCCTGGTGGATAGCATGAGGAAAACATGAGCCATTAGGCAGCTTGTGTAGACAACTGGGTTGATTCAAACAGGAAAGCTTCTGCTCTGTCGGAAACACATGAAGCGGTTGACTGTTTCTATGTAAACACACCATTATAGTGAATGTCTCATTTCAAATCAAATGAGTGTCTCATTAGATCACACTGCATATGGTTCAACTGTGTTGTACTTCTTCTAGTAATACACCAACAAGAAGAACAGTACAACACATCAAAGATGAACTCCTATAACATTGCACACATGTTTTTATGTGGGTATGGTTGAATGTTCCTGTAAAAATACACAATGTCATTTCTTTACTTCAAATACTTAAATGTGAATGTAAATTACATGAAATTCAACCAAAAGATTAAAAAAAAAAAAATTACCAATGGAGGTCTGATCAAAAGTCTTCAGTTTACCTCCAGCCTGCATCTGAACCCCAGGGGTCATGTGGATGAACTCTGGCTTCTTGTTGATCTTAGAAACACAGATAAAGCCGATCACAAAGTCTGAGTGATCCTCTGCCATCTTCAGCTGTAAGGACAGAAATCAGAGATAAACCGCTGTAAACTGGTAGACAAGCCATTTAAGCAAACTTAAAAAGGCTTAAGGAGAGACACACGTACCGCAGCCTTTGTGTATTCACCAGTAGCCAACGACCCCTGGGAGCTCATCTGCGCGATTAGCAAACAGCCTCGGCCCAGAGCCTTTCCTACTGCACTCAGACCGGCCACCACCCCCGGCCCCGGCACCACATGAGCATTCACTATGTGGGACCAAGATGAGATCTGGTACAAACCACCTGGAGAACAGATACATGGTTACTGTGAATATTAATGACACAGTTTTTTTTTTAAAGTAATTTTGATAACAGAAAATTCTGGAATAAACACGTCCAAAATAAATAAATAACTAAAATACATGAAATCCTCCCACCTTCGTACTGATGCTTGACTGTGTTCCCAATGTCAGCAAACTTGCGATCTTCAAAGATGAGGAAGTTGTGTTTCTTGGCCAATACCTGCAGTTTCTGGCTGAAGGCCACTGTGTAGTCCTGTTAGCACACAAGACAATAAGATCAGTTTATTTGTCCTGACAAAGTTCTCTTTGCAACAAAGGGACCGGTTACACTCCTACCTTGAGGATGTCTACATGTGTCTTCAGCATGCAGATCTTGGGACCTAGAGAGTCGGCCAACTGAAGAAGCTCCTCGCTGCTGGTCACATCAGCAGACACACAGAGGTTAGACTGCTTATCCTCCATGATCTTCAGCAGCTTTGATGCCAGAGGGTGAATGTCTGTGCACCATAGGACAGAGAGCAGATGATAAAAAGCATAATATTTTCAAGTTGGATGTGGCCTTCCAAAGACATATTGTCAATTATATTTGGCTGCAAGACAACATACTTGGAAGTTTGGCTCTGTCTGCGTAACTCAGCTGCAGGTTCTGCTCCACACGTGGCTTCTTGGTGGCAGGAACTCCATTGCCATTCTCCTCCTTGGGCCTGAAAGAGACAAGTTGAAAATGTTACTTTGGAGGTTTTGGAGCATTAAAACAGACACACTAATACTTGTTATCCTATTTTTCCTGTAAGGGAAAAGCTACACAGCTGTACCTGAAAGTGTTGTTGTCCGTGATGAACTTGCGGACTCTCTTAACAGTTTGGGCATCGATGCGGTCACCTTTCTGCAGCACACTGAGCAGCTTGGACATGGAGATGATAGGATGGAGCTTGATTGCCTTAGAATGCAACATCTCCACACCTCCTTGCTCTCTGTCCATTAGTACAATGGCATCTGTCACCTAATAAACAATAAACAAATATTTAATTAAAAAATGACAGCATTTTATTTTATTTATTTTGAAAGGACTCTTGTATGCTGCTGCCCCACTGTATTTGATGGAATTCTATAACCTATACAATGATCAATCACTTTTAATAGGGGATCACTGTAACATTATCATCACCACTGTAATTTGATACTGAACCTTCAGTCCCTCTTTGTAGAGCACTTCAGCAGTCTCCAGGATGCTGCTGCCCGTAGTCACTGTGTCCTCAATGATCAGACACCGATCCCCCTCACGATACGACCCCTCCACCATACGCTTGGTTCCTAGCAGGGTTACATCAGGAGGCTTATAGTCCATATTTTAAACAAACTTAACTTTGTCACTTATTGATGGCTTTGGCAAAGTCAACATCCAGTGCGGCAAAATTTTCTGAAAAATCTGGTTTATATGTTTGTTTCAATCATCTATGTGTGAAGAGTGCAAAACTCTGCTTTCAAGACCTGTGGTTCACTTACATCAGGTTGATATCCACTGCTTTAAAAAAAAAAAAAAAATTAATAATACACCTAGTTAAAACCAGTAACTATTTAAAAATATTCGTAGAATAGTTATTATATTTAATTATCATAATAGTTCAATGTTCAAATCATGTTGCCCTTCTTCTATCAGTGATAGAAAGACTGGTGCATAAGCAAAAATATCAACCCACAGAGAGCAGCGCAGTAGCAGCTTGGTAAAGTATCAAGATATCATAATTGGCAAAAATCTTAATGAAAGAGGATCTTGTCATATTGTGTTTCTGCTCGCTATTACCACGCAGATTAAAAATCAAGTGTTACACAACATGACAAATCTTATCCATCCTAACAAACTTCACATAACAGAATGATTGTGCTTTCTAGGGCTTTGCTGAATAAATGCAAGGTCAGAACTAAATCAAATGAGCCTGACTATCCTTCCCTCTCACCCACCATAGTCCTTGGCCTCCTTTCTCCTGATGAGCATGGGCAGTTCATGTCTAGAGCAGATAATTGTGGCCAAAGGCAGGGCTGTGTATGGAACCCCACACACTGAGTCAAACTTTAGCTCCTCTTCTTGCACTCGCTCGTAGATGAGACTTGCCACCTGCAAATAAAACAAGAAATAAGGTTTGCAGCTGCAAACGAATTTTTAAGTAGCAGTGTTGTAACTGATGCAAAAAGGCGGTCATTTCCCAACCATTCCTCTGAGGGTCAGCACATTTTATGTCCCTCATCATGTTTAAACTCCATAAATTAATGTTAATTAATTAGTTAATGGGTATAGCTGGAACCTGAATTGTTCACATTTCTAACAGGTGTTGTATAATTATTACATATAGGCTATGTTATTTATATATATTTCATATATGGAAATTCAATGTATGCTCATATAATAGTTTTGCGTACGGACAAGTGTTTGGTTCGAAATAACAAAAAGAAATGAAACTTATCTAAGCGTTGCTCTAACAGGTATTCCATGTGTGAGCCTTCCCCCCCCCACACAGCTTAACCCCATCGTCCTCCATGTTTTAAAAAAATAAATTAAAATGTGTCAAAAGTAAAATGGAAACTTGTGTCTGCTCTGAACATGTTTAGAACAATATATGTTTGGGGGAGTAAAGATTGTGAAAGGGTTATGTTTGTCATATATATATATATATATATATATAAATAGCTGAGCTTAATTCACATGTTCACACAACTGCAGGTTGTTCACACAACTCATTGTGGAAGGACTGCAGTATATGTATGCATGTATGTATGCATACATACATATAGAGATTGTGAAATCACAATCCCTTTCACAAGGGATTGTGAAAGGGTTAACCTGCAGTTGTGTGAACATGTGAATTAAACTCACTCCCTCTAGTCTACGGGACTGTGTCAGAGTTGGTTGCAGTCCCTCCCCTCCGCCTCTGAAGCATGGATTCCCTGAAATTAGAGGCAGCCCACGTGGGCCATCAAGTCTGTAGTCTTATTCAGCAACCGGCCTTCTTAGAGGACGTAAAAGCGTAAAGAACCTCACAGCTGGGCTATTTACTTACGTATTTTATGTTTAGAATAAAACGTGAAAATGTTATGAGCTTGTGTTAACCACAGAACTTAGTTCAGCTATCTAATCTAAACCGGAAGACCTCCAGACGAGGAAACCGAAAGTGCTAAAATGCTAACTATTTTCGGGTTTTAAGACTCATTCCTACGGCACTTTTTTAAAAAAATTCAAAAGTCAGTCAGACTATGATCAGTAAAAGACAGACGTGTTTACCTGATTCATGAGAACAGGGTGCGATACCAGAACTCTCAGATCGATATAAATAGGTGTCATCATGCCGCTCTTTGTCTTGTACTCTCCAAACTTCACCGCGTTCACATCGTGCAGTTTCAGGATTAAACTGTTAAGGCAAATGTTTTCCATTTTCTCGTATATTCAGGAGATCCCACACGAGTTGTCTCTAACGTTTGTCCCGCTAAAAGCTATTGTAAAAAAAGGAAGTGACGTCACCATACGTTATGAATAGAGGGGCGTAACTGTGAAGCCCATTTCCCACTGGTCAAAAAACCCGCTAAAGTCATTATCGGAAAAGGGTTTAATCGGCATTCACATCCGGTTCAAATGACTCTGCAGTAGACGCGGGTATTTATCGGCTCCGATCGGCATTGATGTAAACATAACACCCGAGTGAACTCGTTAATTTTTGTCCCTTTACCTGCTGTAACGTCTTTCAAAGTACAGACACCGTAGACACACCTGTCACCTGTCCAGCACGGCGCTGTTAAACCAGAAACACCGCGGCTAAACTGCGCTCGGGGATGAGAGATTGAGCGCTAGTGATGTGTGGATCGATACTGAAATATCGATACTTCCGATACCAGATCTGTATGCTCTAAAAATCGATTCTCAAATGAAAATATCGATACTTTCGATACTTCAGTCATTTGCGGTAATAACAGGAATACGGTGGAAAGTAACTAAACTATTCAGATCTTGTCTAAATGACACGCTGCTGGTAGGAAATACTCTTTCTTCCGCCTGGGTAAGTGCCTAATACGTAAGCGCAGTGGCACGCTGGCACGCTGCTGCTCACTCGTCTCTCGCTTAGTGTGTGTGTAATTCAATGGCGGAGCGGAAGAGAAGCCATGTGTGGAGCTATTTTAGCTCCACAAACAGCCAGGATGCAGTGTGTGTCCTTTGTGGGAGAACCGTGAAGAGTTGTGGCAACACAACAAATCTAGTAAAACACTTACAAACAAACCACAAAACCGAATATGAGATATTTGTGCAGAGGCGGGCAGAAGAGCAGCCGCAAAATATATCAGGTGCAAGGGCAAGGCAGACGTCTCTGGCGGAGTCCTTCGGTGCTACAGCCAGACATTACCCAGGTAAAGAGAGAGAGAAAATGCGGAGCTTTAAGCGCCGCTAAGCACTGTTGCTGTTGGAGTTGTTATATGGTTATGAGACAAGTAACAAAAATGAATACATGCTTCAACATATAGCTGCATGAGTTCATCTTGGAGTAATAGCCTTATATGTGTATCACTGAGATAATCTCACATATAAAGCCTAGATTTATTCAGGTAAGGTTTCCTAAAATATCGATCATTTAAAGTGGATTACATAGACTAGGTGACATTAAATTATACAGAGCAATTGTGATAAAACAGCCATGGTGAACTTAGAAAAATATATAGCCGACTGGAAAAGATGGATAAAAAAAATAAAATTTTATCTATATAAATATTATTATTTACAATGAGACTAATTTACTTTAACTGTTACATAAATATTTTAAAATGTTGGTATTGACCAACTTGTGCAAATATTGTGGTATCTATTTAATTAAATATTTTACTGGCAATTTTTGAGTCACTCAGGATTATAAAACAGCAAGTGTTTGTATCCCCTTATTCTAGGCTATTTGGAGATTATTATTTTACTTATGGTCTTTTATTAGTGATGGAAACACCTTTTTCAAACACTCTGGTTTTTCTGTTGTTGTAATAGCTCGGTTATATTGTGAATGAGGCCGCTACCTCAGTATACTTCTGAGTTTAAAATAAATAGCTAAATAAGTGACTCTGATGTCTTGTATTCTTAAGCTATCTGAAATACACTCCTTTTTTTTAGATTTACCAGGCACATTAGGTGTATTTGAACAAAGTATCGGTATCGGATCGGTATCGCCGATACCAGCTTGAATTTTACTCAGTATCGGATTGGAAAGGAAATCGGTGGTATCAAACATCACTATTGAGCGCAGCTTCATTTGCAGACGGATCCTATTGCTATAGAGTGAAGTGGGCGGCTCCACATTCATATTATTATCACATATCATAATATTATGTTAGATGATATATGCTTCACAGACAAAAAATGTAATCATAGTCATAGGAGACTTTGCCAGGGGTTCAAAACTCTCCCAGTCAAACTGTTTTGGAACTCAAGATTTGAAAATATTAAATGGAAAAAAGTTTAGCATTACAATAAGAAATACTGTGTTATAAACAAAATTAGAGAAGTTTGATTTAGAATTATACACTTGATTTATCCTGTAATCCGGGTATTTTCAAGATTCAGAGACGATATTGACGGGAAATGTGTGTTTTGCAACTATGAAACAGTATTTTTCAAGTATTTCATAAATGCCTATCTATTAAGTTGTTTTGGTAAGATATAGAATATTTCTTTAAGATGCTACTATTCATTTAGATAAAAGAGACATATGTTTTATGATAAGATGTAAAAATTACAAAAAACATTTACAAATAATATTTGCAAAGATGGAAATTCTGACTATAAATTACAAATAAATTACATATATGGTTTAAGAGTTTGAGTTACGGATGAAAAATGAACTATTGTGTGTTTCAAAACTAAATATGATTGAAAGTATCTGTTTTACTTTTGCAATTGCACATATGAGAAAGGAAACAAAATGAGGAATGCGTAGAATCACCAGCCAACTTAATGGTCGTATTAAATTGTTGAGAGTGTATTCAGATCAGCTGGTTTGACACTGCAGACTTAAATGAACACTAGCCTGACTGGTGAAAAAGTAGTTGTCAGTTTCCTACATGAGAGAACTGAGTAGAAATAGCATGATAGTGGCACAAAATGAAAATAATGTTACTATGAAAGCTTCATATGATTGTTTTCAATAACTAATTCTTTACTAATTTGAACCATGTATAAATGCTGCCCTCTAGTGGTCAGTCAAAGTCTGCCACTGAACCAGCTCAACGTCCCAACTGAATAGGGAATCAGCAGGACGTTACCACATAGCAATCACACAACTATCATGAAATTCTCCCCATTCATTCTGCTAACTCCTAAATGATTATATTTTAATATTTATTACAATCACAGACCATGATTTGTTAATTTTGTTTGTTTATCTAGCTCAAGCCTCCAAAATCACAATAACAACATTTTCAAAAATAAGCTGCTATATAACACAGTTAGGCATGCTCACACACAAACAGTAATTGAACACGGGTCCAGGAAGGAAGGCAAGATGTTGGCATAAAGCCTGTTGTGTCATTAAATTGTTTTCTGTGGATATAAAATATGTTGAATTTCCAGTTGCTGTCTGAGACAAATCTTAGCTGCCAGGTGTGGGATGTTCTTGCTTACTTGGGTCCTTTCCAAAAGAAAATACCTCGCATTTATGCATTGATCATCAGAGAGCAATTATGTGTGCAATATCAGATGGTAAAGCGACTACAGAAGAGGCATAGAATGGGCCTGGGGCTCCTATGACGGTTTTTTATTTTGGGATAATTTCTATCATGTGGGGGGCGTCAAACACTGAGCAAAACCATGAAGCGAAAGAAACAAGGGAATCAAGTCATTCCACCTCCACAATGAAAATGCAAAAGTTACCTTTTGTGGAAGAAGATAGGTTTGAGAGGCCTGTAAATAAAATTATTTGTAAAAAATTAAATAAAATAAAATATGAAAAACAACTGAAACTTCTTATTACTTTCCCATCTAGTATATTCTGCGTGTTTCATATGCCATACCGTACCAAACTAAATTCGTTAAAACTGAGTATATTTAGAAATAACTATATAGAAACACAGGGCACAGTAGGCATTAAATTCACACTTAAGAATGAGACGTCTGTTACAGAAAAGTGTTAAGATTTAGATATTACTTCACTTATTACCAGAGGGGAAATTCACATTACAGGAGCACAAGAAAAAACCCAAAGAGTTAAGAGACCATGAAAAACCCAAAACATAAAAACATTTACAAATGAATCAACCAAAATAAGAATTTAAACAAACTTCTACATTCTCCAAATAGCAAATATATACTGTATATGCAGAAATAATGAGTCTAGTTGGAAGCTCCACAGACCTTGTTTACAGTAAACCTGTGTCATTTAATATATTACACTGTAAAAGACATTTAGATAAACTACAAAATGTGTACACATACCATACTCTTTATTTACATAAGGAATAATAAGTAACTTTTCTGAAGTTCTGTGCAACCTGGGATTTATAAATCCTAAGGTTAATTGTTGTTTGTTGAATTAATTGATTCAACAATTGCATTGAAGACAGGTACAGAGCAACATAATGACTTGGCTCAGGGGTTAGCACCGAGTCAAGGTGTAAAATGTGCTTTGCTTTGAAACATGTGTTTTAAATAACACATACAGGTGTGTTTCTTTGAAACATCATGCCCTGCAACAGCTGAGAGGACTGAAAATCCCATTGTCACCAATGTGTTTTAATTTGTGTATTTGATCTGTTTCTGAGAGGAAAATGGAATGACCAGCAAACACATGGACCTTCTGTCAAACAAGATCTTAAGCTGCATTGCTTTGTTTCCTGGAGTCAGTGGAACATCACATAAGGCATTAACTGGAAACAACAACAAAAGAAACTGACAATAACTGGTTAGGATTTTTTTCAGTTTATTAAAAAGATTCAGTCCACAGTAGTTCAGAGTTTGGCACCAACAATATAAAAACATGTTAATCAAAAATAAAGTGTACACCCCAAAATAGCATTGAACAAAATGCCTGAATAAAAAGGGATAAATAAAAGAAATGAATTTAAAAAAATACAAACATTTATGTAATTAAAATGCATTTCACTTGGAAATAATGGTGAATTATCCTATTCATTTTTGAAATAAGAGTTTAACTTTTGGTCAGTCAGCTTCGGCTTTATAGATTTTAGAGGTGCTATACCTTATGTTCTTTTTAAAAACACCCACATTACAGATCACAGAATCACATCTTCATGGTGACTTCAACAGCCTACACAGTAATAACGGCAAGGCAATGTTTTTAATACAAACTCAAAAGTAACAGTGCTTATCTTTTTAGGAAAGTTTGTAGTTCTGTATTTCTTGTGATTCAAAGAGAAATCTGGGTGACCAGTTGTTCCGCTCATCAAAATAGAAATACACTGACCACAGAGTGACAGACAGACATTACAACTACAATCCCCTTCATTTCAAAGAATGCTGATTGAGCTTTAAACTTTCTAATTAGTTTGATTGAAAATCTGACTGTCGGGTCTGTCTAGGTCAGTCAAGCTGAGACAGGAGCTGTAAAAGTTGTTTTGGGCAACAAGGTTAATATATGAAATGCATGGCTTTGGATTTCCTTTGCAAAACATCTCTCTCTCCTGATTTGGAAATGTCTAAGGGCCCACAAAATGCATTCTATCATTATCTAAATGTCTTCTGAAAATATATATTAGTCACAGTGAGACTCAAAAGGGAAATACAACAAATGTGGCTACAGGTATTATCAGGGACGGACACTAGTAGTGGTGTGTTTTGTTCAAAGAGAACTATGATGGAATGTTCTGAAATTACAAAAGTCCTAATGCAACAGTAAAAGTACACAACAATACTGCGTCTGGTGCGTGTGTGTGTTTGTGTTTGGGGTACGCAGCTGAGCTGAAAAAGCAGCAGGATTTGTGCTCTGATAGATTTGTGTCAAAAAAATCATCTGATGAAGAACTCCTCGTTTCTGCTGAAGAAGAGAGGAGCACAGCCAACGTGAGAAGCTGGACAGATCTTTGAATAGGCACAGACGTTGGTGTGGAAAAGTCTTAAGGCACTAAAATTTGGTGTGGGGAAGACCTTTTAAGGCACTTATCTAATGCAAAGGTCTTCTTTTCATGAAAGCAGGAGGAGGCTTCCTTCTTGTAAGGGGTCTCACGTCTTCCTTCTTTACTCACTCTCCCCTCTTCTCTCTACTCTGAGGGATTGTGAGCATCTGCAAGCAGCTCGGGCCTATAACATTCAATCGGACACTGGATGTTCTGGACAAGGAAGAAAATCAAGGGAAAACAGAGAGGAGGACAGGATTAGTTTTAACTAGACTTACACCAAGTTCTACAAAATCAATGATGAACCAAAATGAACCTTTTGTGTAATTGAATAAATGAGTGAAAAAAATGTGCAGGATATTAAATTCAATCTATATTACAACATGTCCTGATCAAACAAATCAAAAAATTACATAGACATCCCTGTTAATGCTTATTTATACATCCTTATACACTGACTATATATAATTTAGTCGTTTCTTTTTTCCTCGATTAATAGGTGGTTAAAAATGCTGTGAAATGGAAAGGGTAGAGTAGAATATTAGTGGTAAAATTTGTAGTGAGACACTGACCAGTTTGCGTAGAGCATTTTCTCTGTACCGGTCGAAGACATCTGAGCTAACAGGCTGCAGGAGGTCAGCGTCCACATCTGTCGGTCCCCCCGGCCGTCTGCAGTTCTCACAACGCCAGCCCTACAGAAGGAGACGGAAAGGTTAATGTACACACACACACACACAAACATTTCCACCATGCAGTTCTAGGGGTAGTACACACCTAAATGAGTTTCTGCCTGTACTTTCAACATTACCCCTGAAGCAGCAGGGAATAGACACACACACACACACACGCATACACAGAGTGTTACCCACCTGTTGTCCTCCGTAGCAGGTACAGGTACAGATGGCGCCCAGATACTCTTTCTGCCACTGGTTTCCCAACTGGTACATTTTCCCATCATCATAACATGTCGACTCATCTGGAGGATTACAGTCACATGTTAAAGACCAACGGTACCCGAGTACAATGATTAAATCAATCATGCTTAAAACAACTGCTGAAGATCTACTACTCTATGTAGAAAATAAAGTGTAAGAGTAAGAGTGGTGTAAGTGCATGTAAACCACAGTGTGTATTTAGACTGTGCATGAACCAGGAAGTGTAAGAGGCCAGCAGTTTCTTTATTTAGTAAACTTCTCTGCAGTTAACTCATGTATGTGTCTGTACTCACGGGGTTCACATTTGAATTCTCCCTTGCCATTTCCCAGGCAAGTGCAGCTCATCATGTGACCATTCTCAGCGCGGCGATCCCACTTTTCACCGATGCGATAGTTGTTGCCGTTGTCATGACACCACTCTAGAGGAGGAGAAACCGAGAGATGGAAAGAAAGAAAAGGAGGGAGAAGGAAGGGAACAACAACAACAGAAATACACGAGGAGGAGATGTAGAAGAGGGGAGGAAGGTGTATAGAGTGAGGGCCGGAGTGTGAAAGGAAGGAAGTTCATCAGTTCATGTACTGCAGATTCACATCATTCACATATACTGATTTCCACACAGTATGAAATCACAGTGTCTATAAAACACCATCTCAAAAGTGTTGCAAAAAATAGGCATTCATCTTCATTGTGCAAAACACACTTGTAGGTCAAACAAGATACACACTTATACACATTGTCCCAGTGGGGAGACAAACACAGATGTACAGACAGTGTGATGACCTAAAACCTATGCTGATGGATGATGATATCAGTTTCTGGTATTGTCATGTTAGCTGTATGGACAATACAAAAAAACTGACACTGATGCTGGCTAGTTAGCTTAGCTTAGTTTAGCTGAGTCTAGCTGTGTCTCAACCGTGAAGTTTTCACAGTTTACAGAGACAGAACAGAGAAGCCAGCATGGGCAAACTGCTTTAGTGAACATGAAGCAATTTAACCGGCTGTAACATACAATACATTGTACAGACATCACTATGTTTGCAATGTATTTATGTAGAAAATAGTGTCAGATGTTGAGAAGGTTTCCCATGCTGGGATCTTATTACTGCATGCTGCAGCACATAGAAAATGAACGGTACACTTCTATGGCTTTTGCACAGTAATAGCAAAGGAATTTATAATGTGTTTACTGTAAGAATTAAGAATGTATGTGATTAAACTAATTGATATATTTCCGTTTGGATATAAGGCTAATTTGGCTTTCTAGGTCCAACTTCATAATTCCCTGTTATAAATTCCTGTTGAGTAAATCACATAGAATTATATAACTTCTAATTCCATGGTGTGTTGTTGGGTGTTTTGCAAAGCGTGCTGGGATGGGGTTATTAAGCCACTCACTGGATGAATCACACCTAAAGTGACCGCTGCCCAGGCCAAGGCAGCGGCACCACAGCTTGAAGCCCGTCTCAGACATGCGCTCCCACTCAGAGCCCACCTCGTGATAGGTGTGTGTGAATGTGTCATAACACACATCCCGGTTGGTGGTAATGGGGATGTCACCTGGAACTAAGGGATGGAAGAAAATATAAGTTTAGGATATAAAAGATCAGGAGATGTGCTTTACCTTATTCATTTAAGGTAAATGTTATATTTATCAAATCATTAATACAAAAACATTGCTAATAACATTTATCATTTACAGTGTCTCTATGTGATTTTTATCCATGGTAAAGATTTTTATAAAATTTGAATATACATTATACTTAAGCTTATTGTGATGAAAGGAAAATTCCAATGTGGATTACTGTACCAGCATTTCCAACAGTTACAACTTCCTCCAGAACTTTCTCTTTAGCCCCGCCCGTCACGGCTTCAACTACGACATTATAGGAAGCTCCCGATGTCAGTCCAATCAGTGTGGCGCTGTTTGATGTGCCGGGAAGACGCATCTATATGGAGGAAGTCCAAGTTAACAAGTGCTCTTTACATCTCCAGCAGTAAATTTGTGCATGAGAGACTGTGCGTGCGTGAGTGACTGCATGTGTGTATACCTGGAAGCCCCCTTCCTCCAGGTGTGTAATGGGATTACAGGACACTTCGTACTCTGAGGTCTCAGGAATGGGTTGCCAGGAGATGGTTGTGACTGTCTGTGCTTCCTGGGGCAACTCTGTCTCATTGTCAGGGAAACCAAATGCAAGACCTGGTAGAGGTCCCTCGCTCACCTACAAGATCAAACGCACAGAGTGAGATCATAATATCACTCAGCAAAAGGCAGAGACGTTTATGGTGAATATTAAGGATCGACAGCTAATGTATTAGCCACCATGATCAAGTTTTATATTTCTGAATAAGGGAAAATATATAATCATCATCTTGTGGCTGGTTGTTTTGATATCAACTGCAATCCTGAACTCAAGATAATAGCACGTGCAAATGAAATGTGCAAATTTTTACACATACAGGTTTTCATTTTGTCATTTCAGCCGCACACACCTTGACCAAGGGCACTCTGTTTCCATCAGGGCCTTGTACAGGAATATAGACTAGGGGTTCTCTGAGAGTGGGTCTCTGGCCTTCTTTGGGTCCGCTATACGGGCCATTAAGTCCATTGTTAGGGCCTAGGCTCTGGTACTCTGTGTAGATGTGCTGGCCCTGCTGCCCTGGTTGGCTCTGGCCACTAGTACCAGCCAAGTGCACATGGTTGGAGTTGAAGCTAGACACAGAAAAAGAGAAGGATTAAGAAAGAAGATGAGAAATATTTGACTGCATCGACATTGGAGGTATTTTTAATTTCGCTTTCTGAAGCCTAATTAATGATTTCGGATATCTGCATGATTATACAGGTTCTTACATCTTGTCATCGAAGGGCTCTGGTACATCCAGGATGTCAGTGCTGGGTCGGTGAGGAACAGGAAGCTGAGGCAGCTCAGGGACCAATAGGTGATGATCTGTAGCTGGCTCTGATTGGACAACAGACATATGTATGCTAGCTGTTAGAAGCAAGCAAGGCAAAGCAAATGCACAGATCCACCAGCTGAATTCTTAGCAGGTAAAAATAGTACATAGCGATTGTGTTTCCATTGCTTGCCTATATAAACAACAGGAAACCAATGAAACATGCCCACATTTTTTGCTGCAATACTCGTAACATGACAGTTGTAGAATTCTCTGAGGGAAAAGCAAATTACATGAGAAACTGAAGGATAAAAATGCATCTGGTGAATCCACACAAGCTGCAGTAGCCCATAGACACAGACTGACATATGTTAAGACTTGTATTTTATCAAAGTACGAGTTACAGTTAGCATCTGGGATGTAAAGGCAGATTTATTTATTGTTTTTGATGCTTAATAATCTGAAAGGTGTTACCTGGCTAAGATAACACTATAATGACACTTCCAGCAGTTTACCTGCAGCCCATTTTGAGGAACTGACATTCTGCCTGAGAATCTGAGCAAAGGGGTCAATTTTCCCAGGAGAGCTAACAATAGTGTAAGTATGTATGTACGGTATGTACTGAAGAACGCAAATGACTATCAATCAATGCCAAGGGCAGAATTCTGTAATTCTATTAGCAGAGAATAAAGCCAGCAGGGGTCAGTGCAGCATAGCTCTCAAACTGCAAGAGGTGTAGCAACTGTTATATCTTGAGAATGTTTTTTCCTCACAGAAGTAATCATTGCTATTTTATTTGCATGAGCTAAAAAAAAAAAAAAAAAAGTCTTATGCCTGTAAGAGAAATTAATCATTAAAACAGTTAAGACAAATAAATATAATGAAATTCAATGGAGAGATCACCTAAGTGCAAAGTTGCAATTCTTGGCACAATTTCTAAAAGATGAAAACATATATATGAAAACATTATTGTGGGAAGTCTTGGTAGCTGCAACAGTAGCATGTGGTACCCTCAGAATGACATAATTTAAGATGAAAGGGTGATAGGTAAATTTTTTGTTAGTTTGTTCATAACTGGCTTTTGCCATTCAACATCTTCAATATATATATTGTTAAGTACAAGCACTACACACTTAAAGAGAAGAAAAAAACCCCAGAGATCTAAAGTTCGCACACAGCATTAATGCTAACAGGTGAACGATGGGTGTACTCACGTGTTCTGGCTTTGCCCACTAGAGGTGTGCTTCTCAAGGCATTTTGGAGTGCAACAATCTTAATGACATACTCCGTTCCTGGTTTCAGACCTACGACCAAACAATACATATCAAATTTTTTAAGTCGCATTTTTAAATCACTGTATTTGCATGTATGTATCTGTGTACAGTAAATCTCATGCTCCGCACTCACCACTGATAAGGGCGTAGCTCTGGCCTGCTTGAGGTCTGGGGATGACTTCCCGAGGCAGCCCCCCGGCCTCCTCGTAGGTGACGTAATACCCAGTGACCCCTGGGCTGCGAGATGGCTCCCAGGTGAAAGAGATGCTGGTAGGGTTCAGGGAGGTGAAGCGGATATTGGTGGGCGGGATGACCACCGGTTTAGCTGGAAGAGAAGGGACAAGAGAGTAAATACTCATAACAACTCCACCAATACACTGGTTCGTATGTATATAATTTTGCCTGCGTGGCATCAGGAAAAGGCAAAAAAAAAGAAAACATTTCTAGCCACCTCTGCAAATCTGTAACAGGTCACATTCAAAGTGCTGACTGAACCTGCAGGACAGAGTTTAATGGTTACCTGTGGTTGCGGTCATTGTGAGAGGTGCACTGCGTCCATTTCCTTTCAGTGTGTAGATGTTGATCTTATAATTAGTGCCAGGCTCCAGACCTGAAGTGAAAACAGAGACAACTTCATGACGGACTGTGTGTAGAGTAATATAAAGAAACTGAGGTGATCGTTGCATTATATTATACGAAATTCTCAATGACGCTTAATAGCTACCGGTTTATAGTCTGCGCATTTACAATCTCACATCTGTGTACCTGTGATAGTGTATGAGCGTGAGTCAGGGCCGATGGTCCTTTGAATGGGTATGTAGCCTGATGCGGAGGAGGTGGGCGTGGCCTCAACCAGGAAGCCGGAGATGGTTTCTGTCTTGGAGCGCCAGGTCAGAGTGATGGAAGAGTCGTTCACATCAGAGATGCGTACGCGCCGAGGTGGGCTGATATCTTGAGGTAGATGAGGAGAGAGAAAGTAAGGGTTATGAACAAAACCAGGAGAGAAAGAGACTGAGAGAGAGTGTATATGGTTTTTATGATGGGATTTCTTTCTTTTTTCCACGGTGCAGGAACTTAATTGAACACGGTAATGCCATATCATTGTGTTCATGCATCAAAACCGTTTGTCAGAATGCCAAAGTGTACGAGTCGGAGACTCACTCTCCAAAGTGGTGACCTCTCCCTGGACGGGCCTGCTGGTCAGAGAGTTTTTCAGGGCGTAAACATGGACCTCATAGGTAGTTGCAACCTAAGGGAGATGGAGAAAAAGAAAAGAGCAAGATATCAGTCTGTCACAGAATTCCAAAGAATGGAGTTTAAGTATCCTGGCTGCCACTACCATTATAACTGCTTGTGCATGTATGAGCCTGACTGTGTATTACTTTTTGTCCGTGAGTAATGATCATTTAGTTCGCATGCCTCCACGTGTGTGTTTGTCACCGCACATCCTGAGCGTGTTAAAGCTGAGGCTGGAACTTTCCATTAGGCTATAAATGTTTTTGTAATGGCTTCCTGTGTTCTGCCCCCCAATTATTTCACTAAGGCATAAAATCAATTCATGAATACCTGAGATTCATCACAATATAATCAATCAGTGAACATGGCGCATTTTTTCTTCGTTTTTCTATTGTTGCAAGGTAATGGGGATCCAAACAAGGGACAACACTCACAGACACACACTCACCATGAGTCCAGAGACGTGTGTCAGAGTGGTGTCTGGGGCCAGGTTGATCTCTTTGGTCGGTCCACTCTTGTTCTTAGGGTTAACCACCACCCGGTAGCCGGTGAGACCTGTGAGGCCGTTCAGTCGGTTTTCCTGACCCGGCACAGCCCAGCGCATCGTGAAAGAGGTAGGGCTAACCTGGGAGAACTGGAGGTTGGTGGGGGGTGAGATGGCTGCGGGGAAGAAAAGAAAAGAAAAGATAAGAGGATTAGAGGCACACGTTCAATGTAAACCGTCAAGTAAGAATGGTTTCTGAATTTTATTTTTCAGTTTTCCTTTTCTAATTTCCTCCCATACCCGTGGCTTGTGTCCCAACCAGTGGTGTGCTGGCTGTGTCGTCATGCAGGGCGATGACCTTCACAGTGTATTCAGTGCCAGGCTGCAGACCATATATAACAGTGGACTCGGCATCACCTCGGAGAGCAGGACGCAGCTCTCTCTCCCCCTCCTCTGGACTTGAATACAAGACCCGGTAAGACGTAACAATTCCCTCAGGGCTGTCCCAGGTGATCCGCAGAGAGGTGGAGTCGATGTCTGAGAAGGTCAGATCTTTGGGACGGTCTACATCTAAAAGGTGAGGAGAGCAGAGGGAAGTGTCGGAGGAGTAAGGGGGGGATGTCAGGATATTTGTTTTTGGATTTGTGAAAGTTTGGCAAACTCTCTAGAAAGTGTAAAGCCTCACTTGTTAAAGCGTTCACCACCAGTGGGGAGCTCTCTCCATCTTGCCCAAGAGCGTACACACTCAAAACGTACTCGACTGTGGGCATTAGACCTGAGAAGGTGATCTCTGTCTGGTCTGGAAAAGAGTAGGAAAAGGATACAAAAAAAAAGGGGGTAAACAAAGACAATTAGATTTTCCTAAACTGAGAAGTCAGATACAAGATGAAAGTTTACACCTATTCAAGCTTAAAAATACTGACAAAACTACAATCTTGGTCAAAGAACATACCTGGAGCCACCACCTCAGTAAAAGATGGCCCCTGTCCATTCCTGGGGACCCCAGTCACCCTGTATCCCTTGATTGGGCCCTGGGCAGGGCTCCACCTCACTGTCACACTGTTGTCATTCACTTCCTTCACTTCCATTTCAGAGGGAGAGTTGACCCCTGCCAGAGGAGATGAGAGAAATGAGGAGGAGAAAGCTGTGAGTGGAAACTCAGGGAAGCAGGATAATCGCTAGAAAATTGGTAAAATGTGTTTTGCATCAAAGAGAATATAATGCATTTTTGTGTGTGTACCTGTTTTGTGTGTGACATAGATTGGAGTGCTGGATGCGGGGCTGTCTCCTCTACCAGTCACAGCATAGACAGTGACGGTGTAGTCGGTACCAGGCTTCAGGTTAGAGATGGTGGCAGTGGACTGAGAGCCAGGCACTGTGAACTCCTTGGGGTTACTGTGACCTCCTGGATGAAGATTGGCAGATGTGTTATATGTTAAAAGAAACCAATATTGTGTTTTAAAAATCAGTAGACTGACGAACAGATAGTGATAGGAATCTTTAATGGAACTAGTAATAATGGAAAGACTAGTAATTCCTAAAAAAACAAGAAAAAGGACTTGCCCCTCCCAAATACAAAATTTACACCATCAATGAAAGCAAACGAAAAACAGTTTCAGACAAAAAAAACCCCTTTAAATCAATATCATGAGCGTAGCTCACCTGTCTCTCCATGAGTGATCCTATAGTAGCGCACAGTGACAGGAGGGGCGTCCCAGCGCACGGTGATACTGGTTGGGGTGGAGTCTAGCACTTCCAGGTCTGTGGGAGCATCAGAGACTGGAGAAAGGGAGGGAGACAAAGAAAGCACATAAACAACATGATAATAACTTGTTGAGTAAGTGACATAAATGAAGTATTAAATTAGGATTTCATACTCGTCCTCTGTGTCCCGCTGAGTGGCTGGCTCTCCTGGGTCCCGCTCACAGCGTAGATGTTGACCAGGTAGTCTGTGTCTGGAGTGAGCGCTGTCAGGGTGAAGTGGTTCCTGGAGGGGGGCAGCCTCTCATCCTTAGCCCTCCCGCCGCTGACCATCTGGTAACGCATGCGGTATCCGGTGATTTTGCTCTGGGGAGCAAGCCAGTGGATGGTGAAGGAGTTGGTGAAGATCTCAGAGAAACGCAGACCCACTGGTGAATCCAGAGCTGATTTGTTGGGGGACAGAGAAAAGGACGAAGGTCAGGGAAAAATCTTCAACCGTGTGATTGCATTTTCTTTTCTGAAGTGTTATCCTCCTGTTGTCAAATCAGATGAGTAAGACTCACCTGTTTTCTGGGTTCCGACGAGAGGCGAGCTCTCTCTCTGCTCATAAACGCACACCACACTGACCAGATACTCTGTGTTTGGCAGCAAGTCTGCGGACAGTGGAGAAGACATGAATGTAGTTGTCTGTGTGTCATCGTGGCATTGTTGTCGATTCTTTGTTTGTACTGTAACTTACGCCTTAGCACCACGTTGTTAATCCTGCCTCCTACACTGGTTTCTGTAATATCATCTTCATCGTCAATGGGGTGATACCTGAGTAATTAAAAAAGCAACAACAAAGAGCTGATGTCATCATCTCCGGTGTATTATGCGTTTTATGTGTCTTTTTGTATTCTGGAAAAAAAATCTGCATGCATTCAAGATGCTCAAAAATGCTGAGCACGTTTCTTGTCGTACCTGATGTGGAAGTTGCTGATATCAGCATTGTTCAGGGCTTGGGGAGAGACCCAGGTGACTTCTATAGTGTCAGGCCCAACCTGGCCAAAGCCCAGATCAGTGGGGGCCGGTACAGCTGTTGAAAAGAGACAGCAGCATGATTCAAAACGTATTCAAAAGGTCATGGGAAAGTAATGAGATTTGTTTTTTGGTCAAGTAAAAAGGTGGTGGGACAATCCTATAAAAGAGTGAGGAGATAAGAAAAATGCAAATAAGAGGAGAAAATTATTCTGAAGAAAGGGGAACAAGAAAAAAAATGAAATGACTATAAGTATTCACACTACACCATCTTTAAAAAAGGGAAGAGTCTGTTTTATGTGTGTGTGTCTCAGTGTAAATCTATGTCTGAGGTTTTACGACGTCTTAAAAGTGAGAGAACAAGCAGTGTTTGCATCGGGGGGGCAAAATGAGCCTCAGTATGATAAATCCCCTCAACTAAAACCAGATGGTCCACACACACACACACACACACACACACACACACACACACACACACAGAGGATTATCAAACTGACAACACAGCATGCAGAACAATTACATCAGCAACTTAAAAGGTTTGCTTTGAAGAGCCATGTCCCAGGGTTAATGGGAACCGTATAACATTATATAGGCTCAGCACTCACAGTGTGATTTATGACTCCTGCACCGACAACACAAATCACAAACCTGAAGGACACACTTTTGACAGATTGGTGTTGTCCTATCATAACTTAAATGACTCTTCCACTAAATAATACGTGTACATTATTGTCAACAGAGGAAATCTTTTGGGTGTGAGTGGAAACATGGATCTTACAGGTCTGCTGAGTGAGTGTGGTGGGTTCACTCTCGCCATTCTCCGTCACCGTGATCACGCTAATGTCATAGTCGATACCAGGCTCCAGTCCGTAGACGGTGTATTGACCAGTGCCTGGCTGCACCGTGTCTTCAAAGATGGGCACGCTCTCGCCGGCCGCCACCACCGTGATCCTGTAGCCGGTGATGGCTGTGGTGTTGAGCGGCGACCAGCGGAGACTGATCGTGGTGTCGCTCACTTCCTCGAAGCTGAGGTCCGTCAGCTGTGGGACTTCTGGGTAGGTGGAAAGAGGATTTGGGTGGTGGGGAGAGGGTGCAGGGGAGGGGAAAGAAAAGAGAGAGGACAGCAGAAAAACCAAACAGGAGGCACGGGTGGAGGGAGAGGGAAGGAGGGTTGGAGGGAGGCGAGTGGCAGGAAGTGGAAGGCAACGGACAAAAAGACAAGACAAAGACATGTAGGAGCAGCGGTTAAGATGAGCAACGAGGACCGTCCACTTCCAGTGGGTGGAGATATTCAATATATCACACCAATGGAAGAGCTAATGCCAAGGGCTGCTTTTCCTGGTATATATTAACTAACTAGTGAGACTGTAGCTGTTATTCAATGAAGCTTCTCCATTGAAAATATTGAATATATACCCAGGAAATAAAGCAAAACAGTGCTAGCACCATTTTGCATAGCCCCTCAGCTGCTGGTGATAAGTTAGAGCAGTGATGCTAACAAAGCTATTATCCGTTGAAAGAGGCTCTTACATGTTCACATATAAACGATTACAAACTCACGCCACATAATTAGCCTCCATGCAGACCTTCCAGTTGCAAAACTTCTTGATTAACCCCTCACACTCACCTGGTGTAATGACAGTTGATATCGGGGTGCTCTCCATGTCATCCTTAACAGTAACAACGCTGATGTTGTACTCCACTCCTGGACTGAGGTTCTCCAGGGTGCAGGAGTTCTCCCCCGCCTCCACAAACTCCTCCACGCTGTTTCCCTGTTGTCCATTGGTGGGAGTGCATGTCACTCTGTAGCCAGTGATGTCTTGAGGGGGAGAAAATTAGTGATCGGCATTTAGCAGTTAGTTTGATTATTCGTAATACGTTGAGTGATGCAATCATTTGTGTCTATGCACATACACACTAGGTATGCAGGTGTGTGTGTGTGTGTGTGTGTGTGTGTGTGTGTGTGTGTTTGTGTGTGTGTGTGTGTGTGTGTACCTGGTGTACTGGCTCCATTCCACTGCACAGTGAGCTCTCCGGTGCCGGGGTTAGACTCCAGGTTCAGATCAGTAGGAGGAGACAGAGCTGGAGGGGAAGAGGAGGAGGAGGAGGAGGAGGAGGAAGAGAGGAGTCAGATTTACAAAGTGGCAGGGGAGGAACGGCACAAACAGGAGGCAATAAAAGCCCTAGACAAGAATCAAAAGGTGACAAAAAAGTTGGTTTATATTTACGTGTGATGATGCGGCGCGTGACTGGGGCTCCCTGCTCATGGCCATCTATGACTGGCTGGACGCTGTAGGTGTACTCTACTCCCGGAGTCAGACCGGAAACATAAATACTCCCTGACTCGGAGGTCACGTCTCTGGGGGCTTCCCCGCCCTGACTGGGACGTACTGTCAACTGAGGAGATAAATGAACACAGAGTCAGAGAGGCGGAAGAGAGAGACACAGGGATCGGGGGTACAGGAGGTAAGGGTCAGAGGTCAATGTTTTCCCAAGAACATGGAAGCCGGCAGAACATTCTCATCTGTGGTGTGACATATTTGGACCAATCACATTTATCCTTGAGGTCTGCAGTTCCCATGCTAGCTAACTCTAAAGGGGCCTAAACTGAACCAAGAATAATATAACTTAAGTCTTCTCTCCGCAGCAAATGGAGGGAAATAATCGTCGGACAAGGACAATCACACAATCCACTTGTTGATTTTAAGAGACAGAACAGGAAACATGGTCAGATTTATGAGTGTATAAGTGGGTGGCAGGATATAACAAAAACAAAAAAGTTCTGTATTTGCAGTGAATGTACCTTGTATCCAATGCGGGGAACTGGAGTCCAGGATATTATAATGGAGGTGTCGGTCACATCAGTGCTGAAATGAGGAGCGTTGCCCATCGGCGGGTCTACAAACACAGAGAGAGCACAGGTGTGTCCTGATCAGCGCTCGTATATTCAGAAAACCTCAAAACGCAAGCACCTTCGGAGCACACGAACAAGTGACCACGGGGCTTTGCACCCTTTTGTATACGCGTCAGACAGACACTCACTAGTGGTAAACACCGCGCTCTCTCCTACACTCAGTGTGTTGTCTTGCTCTGCGTGCAGCGTGGCGGTGTACTCAGTGTCGGGCCTCAGGTTGAGGAGGGTGTACTGAGTGAGGCGAGCAGGCAGGCGCAGCTGCTTGGGGTTAGAGCCCTCGATGGTGAGGAAGAGGCGGTAGCCGCTGACTTTGGCACGGGGGGCGTACCACAGCATCACAGCGCTGTCCTCAGTCACGTTGGTGAAATGGATATCGGTGGGAGCATCAGGCTCTAAAGGGGGGGAGAGACATCAGTAAACACGGTTAGATATGCAACAGTTTGATTCAAAATCAAATCACATATTTTACAATACAAACATTTTCCAAAGCACACCATACATTTCTAGGTTGCTTTCCAACCTCCACACAGACACTAGTTTAAATTTACTGTGGTACAAAAATCAAACTTGTGTGTGTGTGTGTGTGTGTGTGTGTGTGTGTGTGTGTGTGTGTGTGTGTGTGTGTGTGTGTGTGTGTGTGTGTGTGTGTGTGTGTGTGTGTGTGTGTGTGTGTGTGTTTACTGAACATCCGTCATACTCACTGGTAGTTTGCTCCCCAATGAGTGGTAAGCTTTCCTCTCCATTGTGAATGGCATAGACGCTGAAGCGGTACAGTATTCCAGGCTGCAGGTGTGTCACTTCAATGTAGGAGTTCTGACTGACGGGCAGGGTCATCTCCCTCTGTGGAGAGCCAGACTCGTCGACAGGGACGACGGTGACGCGGTAACCTGAGACTTCGCTGCCTGGGCCGGTCCAGGTGAGAACTATTTTTTTATCTGACACCTCAAAGAACTGCAGGTCTGTAGGAGAAGCCACTTCATCTGTGGACAGGAAAAACAAACATAGCATTAAACGTTTTGTTCTTTACTGACAATTTACATCGGCAGAACACATAATATTTAAAGAACGTTGCTGTGTTGTGTGTATGGGTAGTCATATTCCATGTGTATTAATGCCTTTCCCTTTCTCTGGCTCAAGCAAACATCTGAGTGTGCATCTGGGTAGATTTATTTTAGCTCTGAGTTAGTCTAAATCCCAACTGTTGACTGACGGCTGGTCTCTTGTCGAATAGCTGGAATAACTCTCTCGCAGCTGTTAGAAATAAAGTTGGTGACTGCGTGGAGAAACATGTCATTTATGAGGGAAGGTCCCGTAACTCACCACAACACAAAATGAAAGGCTAGATATGGGCATAATATTTAGATACTGTAGGGACCAGCCTAAATTCAAATCTATCACAGCGTTTATCCCGTACTATGTGGCAGAAGTTGATGCCTCTTATCACCTTAAGCAGACAATAAAATGGAGAACTCATTGGGTCATATTTGAATTATTATCTGCTAAAAAAGGCATGGTATGTGGAAATTCAATTTAATTCCATGACCTCATAGCTGTGCATGATTTGAAATAACTCTCTGATGCTTCACTCAATGCATTTGTTTGGTTGTTGCTTGTCATCAAAGCATACACTGGCTTATATACACATAATCATATCAGGTGTATGACAACATTTCTTTAAAGAAAGTGCCAAATCATTACACAGCTGACAGACTAGATGGCTGAACACACAAACATTTTAATAGTATCCAGCAGCAGAGAGGAAAGGCAGAAAGATAGGTCAAAATGATTAAGTGGAGATGTCTGAAACAATTAGCCTTTTGTCCAAACCAGATACACTTAAGTGCAAATGCAAAGTTCAAAGTAACTCAACCACAACACTATACTTTGATCTGTTTTATCCATTGTTTTCATATGGGCAGAGACCTGACGCCGAAACTTGCGACGGTGCTTCGTCAGGCGTCATACGATGGTCTAACTTTACACCTCACTGCTGCCGACCTATAAAAGCTCATCCAAGCAGATGCAACTGATCTGGAAGATTGAAGCTTCTCTCAGTCTAACAGTTTATAAATAAAGTGTTATGCAGCTCAGACAGCTTGTATGTAGAGAGGAGCCTTAGTCCATTTGTCATAGTACACATCTGCACATAATGGGAGGATTCATTTATCTGTCCAGAGATGGCAGCACAAACTCTTCACTAAGTTATGTTAGACTCTACAAACAAGAGCACACACACACACACACACACACACACTTTTCCAGCATCTGCTCGACCGACCCAACAGCGTGTTCGACCTGGCAGACTGAGAAGTTTTACATAACTCCAGTTCAGCAGAAGAAGAGCGCCACAGCTGTGAACTCAATGACTTCACTTTCCATTGGAAAACTCTTATGTCGAAGTTTCAGTAGAAGTGAAATCACTAAATAGGCCACAGGACGACTTGCAGGTTGACTTTGGAAGGTGCGCCTATGATGAGAGTAATAAGTAAAATACAGCAGAACAGGGTGGGATTTTATGGATCACCAAATTGGCCGATTTTTTTTGGTCACTGCAAACCAACCTCCTGGTGCACCAGAGAAACAAGCACCAGGTTTCCCATAGTCCCATATCAATCCCTCCACCTACAACTAAAGTACCAGCAATTCCCTCCTGATGTGTTTTGGTAAATATTAGTCAATACCACTTACACCTTTTTGTAGGTATAAAGACATGGAAGCAAATACGGAGCTACATATAGTCAGTCATTTACCTGGCAGTGGCTCTCCAGTGGTGTTCACCTGTACAAAGATAGGCTCACTCTCCAGGCTGTCCTCCACGGCGTAGATACTGATGTTGTACAGTTTCCCAGGTAGAAGGTCACTCAGGGTCACAGACGTTGCTGTGTCAGGGAGGGTCAGCTCCGTGCTTTCACCTTCCAACGACGGCGTGTAGACGACACGGTAGCCTGCGCGGAGGAAGAGAGCTTCCGATTAGCTACAGTAAGGCAACAGACTTTGGCTGTGGCCGACAAGTTGCTGTCACAACATACCAGTGATAGGAGCCAGTGGTTTGTCCCAGGTGATTACAATAGAAGTTTCTCCCACCTCCTCCACTTCATGCTCGGCGGGAGCATCAGGTGCTGCGGAACAAACGAGGTGTCAGTATTAGAAGGAAAATTGTAACCATCTGCTTTATTTTTACTGGAGCGCTCGATTCGTCCCTGGCACATGTTGATTACACTGCTGACAGATGCAAAACTATATTTCAGTCTAGCAGCAGTAGCATTTTTGTGCCTTAGGTGATTAAGGGAAAAAATATCAGAGAAGAAAGATGGGAAAATGAAGTAAGAGAACGTGTGTGTATGTGTCTACTCACCAGTGGTTTGCGAAGTAGTAAGAATGAGGTTATCCTCGCCACCATTTGTGACCTCATAGACGTTGACGGTGTACTTCCTCCCAGGCAGAAGATCATTAATGTTCACTGAGGTAGCTGTATGGGGAAGGTCTGAGGGGAAACAAATATATATTGTATCAACACATTGGTTTTCATTCATGAGCAGATAAATAAAGGCAAATTGCATTCATGTATCATTAGTTACCTAGCACAATGGGTTGTCCAGTGCTCTGCCCATGCTCACTGAGCTCATACTCTACTCTGAAACCAGAGACTGTGTCGGAGGCGGAAACCCAGGAGATGACGAAGCTGCTGGAGGTAATTTCAGTCACCGACTCTGAGATGTCAACCACAGGCGGAGGCTGGGTGGTCTCGCCTTGTGATGTAGCCACTACAGGAGAAGCACAGATGGAAAATAAGAGAGTTGGCTACTCGCTGCCTGTGAGATCAGCACTGGCAACACCGGCCAGGACACTCTGGCGAAAGAGCTTTTAAATCTCAATGGGGATTTCCTGGTTAAGTAAAGTTAGAATCTAGGGAACCAAAGAGAACAAAAAAGAAAGGCTAGAAAAGACTTTTATGATGTTAGAAGCACTTTCCCACACCCTTGTCTTCAATATCATCCTCCATATTTTGCAAACCAGCGACAGTGGATAGGATTAGACAAACACGTGTGACATGCAGAAAGATAACCTTCACACCAAGTGGCGTTGCACATCAGCCAACACTGAGATGTCTCAACTCACGTGATCCATAATTGGTGGTGAAGTCAAAGCGCGTGACCTCTCGGCGTCCATAGCGCAGAATGCTGATCAGCTGACCCTCGTAGGTGATGCCCGGCTTCAGACCAGAGATGGTGTAAGAGTTAAGATGGCCGGGGATCAGCACCTCCCTCCATGGGTTGTGAGTGTTTTTCTGTAAAATGGGATGCAGGATGTTAGAACGGGAGATGTGAGGGGGCTCAGTAAGTAGAACCAGAAGTCAGATTTTAGATACTTCCAAATCAGGTCCAAGGGGGAGATGGGCAAGAAGAGAAGTAATGTGTTTGTTAACCGTGAAAACACTCACCACTCTCCATTTGAGGACGTACTGGGTGATGTGAGCAGATTGTGGGGCATTCCACTGAATGGGGTGGGAGTTGGGCTGGTTTCCAGATTCTGTTATGATCACCTGGACAGGACGGTGACCACCTGGGGGAGAGAGATAACACAGACAGATGGGTAAGCAGACCAGTTTCACTCTTCAGTAAAGACATGATCATGGTGTGATATTAAGAAAGAATGATGCATCATCATCAGTTATCTTAATTAAAAAATAACTGTGATGAGCACAAAAATCTAATATTATGACAAATTTAAAAAATCCTGTACTTTTGCATAACCTGACTTAACAGTGAGTGAGTATCAGTGAATGTGCAGCAGTATTTTCCTGAGCAGAACAGAGAAAGAGTTTGGAGAAAATAGCACGCCCATGTGAGATTCCAGCACAGATTTCAACAGCTCTACTTTCTCTACTCTTGAACCTTCTCCACTTCACCATGTTTCTAACCTTCCCTGTTCTCTTGGAAGTATTATTTTAGTGGTCACTTTACAAATAGTATGAAGGAATATAGTAGACTAATTACAGTAAAAATTAAATAATTAGAAAAGAAAATAAGTTATCTTCAATAAAAAAGCCCCAGCCCTTTAAATGCTCTTAATTCCCTGTCCTTTAATGTCATATCTCTAACCTCTGGTAGGATTCCTCTGCTTTGGATAGAACTGAAGTACATTATTATCAGAACAGTTTATCAGTCTCATCATAAACAAACTTAGTTTCATTACTGGAATCTGAAAGGCAGTAGGAAAAAAACTGTAATTTACACTACAGAATGATCTATTGTCAAATAAACCCTGACATGCCATGGAATATACTTGTATGGCCTCATGTCATACACATGGATAAGTTTGATAAAGCACTTGCAGAAGGATCGTGCAAAAGAACAGGACAAAGTTAGAACGGACAACCACCTAACAAGTATGGCGAAACGAGAATTAATGAAAGTAATGAATACGTTTCTTAAAACAACACAGCAAAGCTGATAACAGAAAATCATGGAATTTATCTTGCCGGATGAACTCTTTTCGCTCCTTGAAACGCAGGTTTTGATGCTCAATTAAACTCCTTACGGCCTCGCTACAGGCTGCCAAACAGCTGTCTTCAACAGTTGGCCATGTCTGTTAGGATTTCTTGGAAAACATTGCAATGATGAGTTTTTGTAGCTGACAAGAGCTCGAACATGTTGATGTATCATACTGCATCTGACAGCACACTGGATGGACCGGGGGTTCAGAAGGTGGCTGGGTCCAGGCAAAAGTGTAATAATTTACCAGACAATGCACGAAGGATGCAAGTTGAATAAGCATCTCAGCAAGGTTAGTAGACTCTATTGGTAATCTCTGCACGGGTTTCGGAGGTGAAAAAAGCGAATCATATCATCTTTAATGCAAACAGAAGTCATGTGGCGAGCAGAATCCTGACATAAGCTGTGCTGATAGAAACTGGTAGCTTCTATAAAGAACTGAGGTTTTCTGACCACTTTTCCAAATAGCAGACCTGTAATCAAAGTTACTGAGCAAGTGGCTCGGTTAACCAGAAGTTGCTAGCAGATACGCAAACCTCAAAAACAATCTGGGACCAATTACTGTCTATTACAGGACCCACAGGCCACTGGCGAGGGTAAGGGTTACACAGAATCAGATGTGGGACGCGAATGAAAACGGATGCACGCCTGCAGTGGATACATGTACACACACACACACATAACATTATATGCACTTGCACGCGTCTGTGTAACCTACAAGCGCAAACACCCCCCGCCCCACCACCACCTTTACTTTGCACACATAGACATAACATACATTCTTGACGCAAACAGAGGCACGACAAGACATGATAAGGAAGGACCACAGTAAAGGGAAGTAATACAGCGAGTCATCCTAACAATAAGAAATGCCTGAAACGATTAAATGAAACCCCAAACAAGCGGAGGGTAACACGGGAGGTAGAAAAGAAAACAATTTTTTTTTAGAAGATCTTATCAATCTGGGGCTAAATCCGAGACTTGTGAATAGCTTTAAAAAGCATTCCCTCACTTGGGTTTGCCATTTTTACCTTTTATGGTGTTTTACCCAGTAAGCCAACTGACTAGGGAGTCTGGATCTGCTCCGTGCTCCCCTTAAATCTTAGTATGCTGTATTTTGTATGCTGAGTTTCACACACACACACACACACACACACACACACACACGCACACACACACACACACACACACACACACATAGCAAGTCCACAGCTGGTTGCCATTATGGCCACTTACAGCAGAATAGCGCCCTACATTTTGTATCTCCCATCAACCTGCTCCACACAGAGCAAAAAAAAAAAAGTAACAGTTCAAATGTTCCTTTACGTAAGACTCGTCAAACTTGAGGTTCTGAGGCACCGACACCACAGCCTGGAGCTATGCTGACATATTTATGTTCGCTGTGGGATATTTTAAAATGTTTTATTGCTCAAAATAGCAAATGTAAACCACAAACACACATTATACATCCACATCACTATTTTTTTTTTTTTTAACCATGAATTAGGGAAAATGGGAAAGGGAACAACATCACATGTTGATTTACTTGCCATTAGAACACAATACAATATGAGAGACCAACTAAGGCAACAAAGAAACAGTAATAATTTAAATCTGAACAGGGGTTGTATCTAACCCTAACGAATGGAAAAGTCTATAAAGACAAAAGCCTGAAAATTTGAACAAATTGCACAGTGAGTGGTATGACGTGCTCAGTTGTGATGACAACGGAGGAGGGAGTGCTGATAAGGAAACACCACAGGCCGTGAAGGAACACAGATGCCTGCAGGAGGAAACTTAACGTCGAGATGAAACTGTGAGAAAGATCTTGTTGTTGTAGTGATGCCATCTCGCCAAGCTTGGTTTCAAGTCATTAGGAATGAGGCAATGTAACCATCATGGCCACATAATGCTGTGCAATCAAGCATGATCCTGCTCTGAGCGATACAGCTAAGGGATTCAATTTCAAGGCATTAGCTTAAATTTAAAACGATTGCTAAAATCCACAAAACTGAAAACCATTCATCAATGAGCATTAAAAAGGTAGTAGGTGTGTGTGTGTGTGTGTGTTGGGGAGAGCTACACACACACACACATACAATTCACTGTAGTGTTTTGTACAGCTGTGGCAACAGCAGCACAGGGGATGGACCACATGCTAGCAAGAACAAAGGCTCAGAGTGGGGGCTGTATTTGTAAAAGAGGAAATCACACCCCCCCTCCCCATCTCTGCCTGTTTCACATCAAAGTCAAGGGCCTCATTTTCGAGGTGACTTAAGCAAACGTTTTTCACTGCAAGAAATGAAGCACAATTTGTAAAAGTTAACTCATTTTCACCATCAGTAGTCGTGAACACGTCCTCGCTGAGGCCTAAATGTCTATTCTACAGCTACTGCGAACGTTCGGTCTGTTCCTTATCCTGTAAAAACACCAGCATTGATGTAGTCATCTGCCTGGCTTCACGCAAAGCTTCCACAGCTTACTAACACTAGAACTGAATGAATACAGTCAAACATCAGTCTGCATAACACAATATTACTAGGGACTGAAGCAGGATCAAGGGACAAAGTGACAAGACCAGCACAGGAAAAGATTCACTGCATAAGGTGAGCATGCAGGAGGAAGAAGAACAGACTCAAGATCGTGACAGACAGTGTCATTATAATTCCCACTTATATGTAAATCTAACAACTTACCAGGGTATGACTGCTGGGGCTCGCAGCTCAGCTCTCCGACGCCGTTGCCATAGCAATAGCACTTGTACATGATTCCCTGGATGAGTTTATCCCAAGACTCTCCAATCTGATAGAAAGTTCTCGTCTCGGGTTCCTGGCACTGATCTGAGGGCAGAGGCACATGAAATCAGGTAATGCAGCGGCTAGAGCTTTGCAGCCGGCACAGCTCAGTCCAATTAGCAGCCTACAGAGATGAATCTATACACCCCCCCTCATTCCATACCCTTCTATACATAAAGTAAAGTTTGAGTAGATAGAAAAACAAAGTTTAGGGATTGGGAGTTTAGTTTAGAGTTTAGTTCTGCAGCCTGTAGGATGGAAACCTGTAACATGGTAAACCCACCGATGGCATCACACTTCCAGCGGCCACGCCCCTGTCCAAAGCAAGTGCAGTTCATCATGTATCCCTCCTCATGTTGTTTGGTGAAGGTCTGGTTCACCTCGTAGGTCAGACCATCCACAATACACTGATCTGCAACGCACACAAAGACACAGACTTAGCAAGACACGAAGAGACATGATGGAGCAATGTGCTCTCGTGCATCTGCTCTTCTGAACGCTGCGTGTGTGTTTGTGTGTGTGTGTGTGTGTGTGTGTGTATGCATGCGCTGCAGGTGCAACCGAGACCCCATAAAATGCAGGTGTGCAGGCTCACTTCTGACCTTTTAGGCAGGTGAGGGATTATATCACACATGACCTTTCACCTCTTCACTCAGACAGGTCTATTATTACACCACACATGGACAGGATGAATCACTTATTCTTCTTCCGGGTATCCTACTCTGTCTCTCGCTGCCACACACACACACCTTTCAGCTGGGAGTAAGCAACGCAGCTCCATTCTCCTCGGCCATTGCCGACACAGGTACAACGCATCATGTGACCCAGAACATCGTGGCGTTTGTCCCACTGGTCTCCCACGCGGTACATCACACCTTCGGTTGCCGTACAGACCTCTTCATGGGCTAGAACACACAAAAGAAAACAAGTTACAAAAGAACAAGGCCACTGATTTAGTCTCCAAGATCTACATGTTTTTTTTGGAGTTGTGCACAAACCAATCTTCCCTATTCAAAATAATCAGGTGCACAGACATGCATCCAACACATTTGAACACCTAGCAACACGAGCAGTGCATACCGGCAGTAAAATAAAAACAGGCACATTTTAATGAATGATTGCTCTTGAGATCACTGATTCTACCCTATAATTACTGCGCAAGGCCATAGAGGACACAACCATCACAGAACACCTGTGTCCATAGGAACGAAGATTTGATTAAAAGTGAGAAACAGCTGTTGTGTGTATGAATGACTGTGTGTGTTCACCATATGTTCTCTAGTAATTATAAGAGTGAGTGGTTTTTATCAGGAAATCATAGAAAGTTTGCAAAAGGTAGGTGAGACAAGCAGAAACCTGCCTGTGTGTTAGTGTTAGTGTGTGTGTGATGGAAAGAACATGCGGAAAATACAATAATAACAATGACAATGATAATGACGATTTTGCGGAAGCAGAACTTACAATGAAGTCCTTGAGTTTAAAATGTATAGAAAATGAAATGACTCATTTGCAGATTTAAAGACTGACTCAGTCGTGTTGCAGTGGAGCAGGTAGAGCAGCAGACAAAACTGATATGCATGCATGCCCATGAACATCTCTGCTTAACTCTCCATAAAGGGAAGGGAGGTGGAGAAGGAGATAGATAGCAGATCTGCCTTGGAGCCCAGCCAGAGATTTTCTATGCCAAGAAGAATTTGGAGCAGAGCCAGACATCTGGCTCCTGGAAGTACAGATCCTCTGGACTCGGTTTGGTGGCTGTGCACCAAAGGCTGTAGCTGGGGCACAAATACAGCGGCTGGGGATGTTTAGGACAGTCAAGCTCCATGGCAGCGCTTTCAGACATGCAGTGGCTATCGGGGGGGCAATCTGAAATGTTCATTGTGGTCATGTGTTAAAATGTTTTTCACAGTAAATTTTCTCTGAATGAATTGCTGTGCAGTGTTTCCATTATGTCAAATATGGCTTGTGTTCAATGGTCTTTACCACTTGTGATTAAGCTATTGGAGGCTACTGCAGTTGTCTATAGCTGAGGAACATTCTGATGCCTTTCACAATTTGAAGATTTTCCATGCCCAGATGCCAGAATGATTTCAGACCTTGCTCTAATCTGTTGCAGTTAAGAAGGGTTATCTAGGATCTGAATGTATTTGGCGTAAAAACAACCTCGTTTTAAGAACCTACAATCAATCGACAGTCATTTCTTCAGAACCAATCAATTCTTTCTGAGGGTCATTTAACCACTAGTTTAATAGCTCTGAAAGTGGCCATTTAAAACTTAACTGGCTATTTGGACACTGCAGCTAACAGCTGTGGGAGCCAAAGCAATAACCCCCCAGGCAAAGCAGTTTTATAACTACCTGATAGTGTGTTAGGAGACGCTGTTGCTAACACGTAGGGCTGAACTTTACAAAAGGTTTTACTTGGTGCAAAAAAAAAAAAAATGCCTCACTCCTGGTGTTGAAGAGAGATTCTGATGTACAACTAATTGTGGTTTTTGAGTGGCTCTAATCGTGTAAACGGTGCAGTTTGCATAATGTAGCCTTGATGTTGGCTCACAGCTGGAGACCATTGCCCTATCATCCCAAGAGCACATGGCGGAGACTAGATTTAAAATTCACCATTAACATCTCAACTACCATGTTTGCTTTGACAGTCCGCGTGGAGTCATTAATGTCAATATCAAAGACCCCCTGCCGCGCTGACTGCTGGCCTCAGTCTACCACAGACAACCTGCTCTGACACTGGCTGGCTACAGGGCGTGAATGCTCTTTTTGCCCTCATTAAATCTCAACTAGGTGTTTTTAACGACAGGGTGTTGGCTCAAAGGTGCATCCCAGGACTGAAGTAGACACGTAAAAGGATTCTGAAGAAAAGGACTGCTTAGAAAATGAGCAAAAAGCTTAGTTTTAGTATAAAAAGGCACAAAGATTACTATTCTATATAAGTTGTCTACATGTCCTTGTGTATACTTTTGGACACACCAGGATTTCCTACCTTCGGAGCAGGAGCAAAATATCTGAGCATCTTCAAAGGATTGCCTATCTGTCTTGCCACAATGCAAAAAAAATAAATAAAAAAAATCTTCAAAAGATAAGTTCTTATGAGATAAAATAAATCCATTTTTACCCCTAGAATTCAAAGATAAGAGAATCTCAGATAAGTCCTGTAGATATTTCCACTTTGCACCATCCACATTCCACCGCCCGCTGCCAAACAGACTACTCTATCTTCCGTCTGTCTTCTTTTAAGTCCATCCAAGTCCACTTTGATGTAGACAGATATATTTTTGTTTTAAATTAGAGCTACCCTTCCTTCCTACATAATATATCCCCTATTTGTGGATATTGTTTCATAATGTCACAACATCAAACTGTGCTGAGATTGTGTTCACACCATCCATCCAGTAACTAAACTGAAGTGATGACTGGAAAAACCTCAGCGGTCCTCTAGATTTATGTCTTCAGACCTTTTAGAGCTCGGATCCCCCCCCGGCTGAAGACATTCACATCAGTGACTCACCCTTGTTGTGAAGACTCGGCTGTGTTTGTGTAAAGTGGCCTTTGCATCTGCTCTACACCACTATAATTACGTGGTTTATAAATGAGACTGTCCGGCTTATTTAGACATCAAGTCCTGTAGATTTTCATAGTTTGTGCTCTTTTTACAGCATGTCGGTATCATCATTACCATTTCATTACTGCTTCACAGACGTTAGTGCAGTGTCAATGACCCCCTAGTGTTTCACTGGCTTCAGCCTCTTTTGTTACACAAGGAGACCTAATTAACACCTACACAACACAGCAACACATTTCTTAGAAGACGACGGTGGATTGTGAATTTGTTATGTGAATTTGGCTTTGCTAAACATAACGGTGTAACAATGGTAAATGAGATTGTGTCTGTGCCATCAGTTCTGACTCCTTCTTGACATCACTCTGATAACCGCTTTTATGCAAATGAAATAAAATCACCCATCAAATCTTTTCTTTGTTGAAGGAAACAAAGCATACAAAGGCCTTGTTTACTCTGTGATTCAGACGGGGCGGAGATACAGTTTCCTTAAGACTGGGAGAGACATTGTAATTAGCTGAGCTAATCATGTTAGTAACCCCGTATGGATAGCAAAGTGTTGAGCTAATCTGCAATTGGCCAGTTTGCCAGGCTTGTGAGATCATATCCACACTAATGCAGATACATTTAAAAAAACATGTTTTCCTAATATTTTGACCGTCTATCTTCTCTTTTTTTTTTTTAAACCGAGGAAAATGTACTGCTTTGTGAGCACTAAAGTGAACTGATCCTAACATATGTCTCTTGTTGTAGTGTGCATTTAAAAATGAAACGTGATTGTTATATGATCTCAGGAGTGTTATTGTCCAGAAACTTTGCAGGCTAGAAATTTTGAAATTGATGTGCCTAAAAAAACATTAAAAATTAATTTAATTCATTTAAATAGTGTGGTCTACAATTGCGTCCATCCCTCTCTCCATCACCCACGCACACACACTTACCAGCCATGGGGCAGAACCCAAAGCGGTGTTCTGTATCATAGTCTGTTGTGGTGCCACACCACTTCATGCCATCTCTGCGTCCGTCTGCAGTGCAGTCGGTGTAGTTTCTGCCATTGTAGAGGTAGGGGAACTGGCACAGAGCGCCGTTAGAGTTACCGCCTCGGGTTGCCACAAGCACTGTTGAAAGGAAAACACAAACTCGTTATCACTTTGACTTACCAATATGTAAACCCCATTACAACTCGTTTTTGTGGTCTGTGTACAAACAAGATGAGTTTATACCAAGCACAATCACAAACCTCAGATATGATGCAGCTGCTTGTTGAGGCACTGCTTCAACTACTAATTTAGCTCACACACTGAAATATATATTAGTTATATACTTTGCTGAGTAAATTTTTAAATAGCTGCCATTAATTAACTGACATTACAGCTGCTAGTACTCGATTGTTCATCCCCCGTCAGCAAACAAATTTCACTTCAAAATCGTAAACACCTAATAATATTCAACATGTCTGCTCACCATTCTTCTCTGTACAGAAGGAATACTTCTGGTCCGTCTCAAAGTCGGAGGAGGTGGAGCACCACAGCTGTCCGTCATTGCGTCCATCAGAGGTACAGGAGTGGTAGGTCTTCCCCTTGTAGACAAATGGGAACACACACGGCTGACCTCCTGAGTTGCCACCGTACACCGGAGCCGGTCCGTCTAAATGAAGACAGGAAAACACACGCAAAACACATCAATATCACTATTCATATAAACAACATGCGGGTATGACCAGGAGTTCCTCATTTCAAACAGCTGCATTCACCCGTTGAGTATGTATGTTTATTGTTAGTTCATGGGTAACTTGTTGCGTCTCAGCGAATTCGTGAAGGTGAAAGAACATCTCTTACCCCACTGTTCACAGCTGACTCCATTACCGAGACAGGTACAGATCATCTGCTTGGTTCCCTGGGTCTTAATCCAGCGCTGGCCAATGAAGTACGACAGTCCTGTATCTGTGCGACAGGGTCCCTCCTGGGGAACCTCAGGCACGGCGGCGGGCTGGTAGACAGCAGGCTGGATGTTAGTGATCACACGAGAGCCAGTGCCTAAAATGAAATATGGGACTCAAGTCAGATGTAGTTCAAACAAAAACTGCAATACAGCTCTAATCAAAACTTGAACTGAAAACACATTAGAATTAGCAATTAAGACAGGCTGGTAAAAGTAAACTAAAACCACAGATCAATGAGTTCTACTGTATAACACACGCAATAAAATGCAGAGTCTCAACTACCATATGTTTCTGTCTCACACCCTGTAATCACTTCAAGCCTCTTTGAGCACATTTTTCCCCTCTAACTTTCCTATGTTTCATTCCTCCCTCCTCATTCCCCTGTTCCATTTCCGTGTCTCTCTTTCATGAGGTCATGATCACGAGGTACAAGACACGTCTTTCTCACTTCAGCGCTCAGACACTTGGCACTTCTTATCGCTCCCTCCTCAGAGCATCTGTCTCTGGTGTTCGTTCTTCTCTCCACACAGAGTGCGAGAAAACAAAAAACAGAGACGAGGATGTTATCAGTTCTCACCCAGGCCAGTGGTGTGAAGTGAGGCATGCCGCTCACACTTCCACTCCCCTCGGCCGTTTCCTGTGCACAGACACTGGAGCAGGTGGCCACGCGCATCTGTCTTGGTCCAGGTATCTCCAATACGGTAGGAGGACAGAGTATCCTGATCGTTACAGCGATCTAGGAAAGGAGAGAACGACTGGGATTAATTATAAAGACATACAGATGTAGACAGCACTGTGGCTTTTTTTTTTTTTTTTTTTGCTAGAGGCCTTCAGAGGAATGAGAAAATCAGCAGTGGTCCTGTGGGGAAGGATTCCTCCTGGCCACCAGCTGTTTCCATGTTTGCGCTTTAGTGACTTTGTTGATAACTGTGTTGAACACATGCATGATGACACTTTATTGATGACCTCCACTAAAAAGCCTCCGGGGCCACCCTGAAGTCTTGCATGCGACAACAAGCCAACAGGGAATAACATTCCTTATCATCTGTTACATCAGTCAAAACCATTGAGGATGCAAGTAATGGTTCTAATGAGAAAAACAACTGGTAAACATTTCCTGCAGAGCTTGTTGAAATCCTTCGATCTACTCTTTTTAGTCTTGCCAGTAAGGCTAGAAAGTTTATCTGTGAGATATTTCATGGGGATTAAGCTGTACATGAGTATGGACGCATGAGACCTGTTCAAAAACAGCAGCATTTCACCCAGTTGTCTCTGTTGTTGTTGACAAGTAGGATAACATTTGTGTATAGAACAGAAATCTTTAATACAATTGAATGAAAGCAATCTGCTATTGTGAACGACGGATAAGATTAATGAAGAAGAGGGATATATATATATATATATATATACATACATATGTATGTATGTATGTATGTATGTATGTATAGGCAGGTAATAATTTGATACCAGGAAAGAGAGAAAGGATTTCTTACTTCTGGAGGTACATGTGATGCGTCCACTTCCCTCTCCCAAACAGGTGCAGTCCACCACCATCCAGCCCTGGTACGGCTTCTCCCACGTCTCCCCGACAACATAGGATGTTCCTGCCGTGTTGTCGTAGCAACGCTCAGCTGCAGAAAACAAACACACACTCTCATCAACTAATTTATCAATAATAATAATCCATCATTCAAAATTTCAGTCACACTAGCAAGAAAATCAGCCAGTAATCCACTAGTTACGTCAGTACAGTCGTCTGTCTGTCAGCGACCGTCTGAATGACTCACCGACAGGTTTGCAGGTCCACTCTCCCTTGCCGTTTCCCAGACAGACACACTCCAACATGTAGCCTCCTGTTTCGTGGGGTCTCTTCCAGGTGTCACCTATCTTATATGATGCCCCACCCTCATGACAGCGATCTGGGTAGGGAGAAAAAAAGATAATTTCAGAGAGAGAGAGAGAAAGAGAAATAGATGACTACTTGATGATGTGTGTGTTTTCACAGTTATAAACCAAAGGAAAAGAAACACACACTCAGACATTTCTCCCATTATCTAACCACCCGGCTAACTGCAAACAGCTGCATGGCACCAGTTGTTAATCAACTGTAGAGAATACGGAGATTAACCAGTTTACTGGCATCAGTCTGGCAGACCGGGATATATACATGAAACACATGAGCTGGGGTTGTGTGGTCTGGGGTTAGAACAGTTAATGGCAGAAACACACTTACTGGCAATGGTGCAGCTGATCTTGCCCCTCCCAGATCCGATACAGGTACAGTCCCAGATCATGCCATCCTTGGGTCTCTCATAGGTTTCTCCCACAGTGTAGTACTGCTGGTTGATTTTATCGTAGCACCGCTCCTCTGTTACAGACAGAAAGCAAATGGAAAAGGTCTGTGCTGCATGTGTTTTTTGCTAAAGGAAGAGGGGGAACTGAAGGCAAACTGATGTCCGGGAAATGACGCAAAAGTCACGTGGAAAAACATCAGAAACAAACTCACCTTCGGGTTTGCTTTTACACTTAATGCCAGCCACTCCATGGCAGGTACAGATCAGAGTGCTGCCCAAATACGGCCGCTCCCACTGCTCATTGAGGACATAGTTTTTGCCATTCTCCACACAACCATCTGACAGGAGAGAGGGAGATAAGAGGAAACTGATGAGACTTTAGCATGAGCTCGATTCTAGCAGCAGGAGGTTACATTAAAAACAAGCACCCCCTGCCTTTGCTCTTACTCCAAAACAGTCACAGTGCAGGGAAAATGTGAGAGGGAGAAAAAAAAAACAAAAAAAAAACACACTCCACCCACACACACCCACCCACACCCACAAACTCTGTACCTGCTTACCATGTCCTTTTTTCAAAATGGAAAGACAAACGCAGCCTCTGGAAACTGCTCTGGCAGTAACCATCACTTCAAAACACACTGGTCAGTATTATGGGTTGCAAGACAAAGACAAATGTAAACCAAAGTAAGCAAACCCTAAATTGGAATACGCATTTTATTGTAGGACAAGACTTCACCCATGTCTGTGAAAGTGACTGTGGATGTGTTAACTTGACTTCAAAGGGCCTCCAGGCTGGGTAATAAATCAGCTGCACAGACTGGAGAATAATATCCAAATTTACTCTCTCTCCCCCACCAGGCTTGTTCTTTGTTCACATCTCATGACTTCACATGCCACACACATCTCTTCTGCAACTTTTCTTTCCAAGTGGAAAGCTAGAAGTTTTTATTTCTTTTTTTTTTTTTCCTCTCTCAATCTTTGATCTTCCTTCCCACAAGGATGAAGTTAAAGGAGATCAGAGAAGTTGTTGGGGATTAACAACTGATTTTATTTTTTTGGGCATTTATTAACCCAATGGCACATAAATTATTGGGTTTCCAAGCGTTTTAATTGCAAGGACTACAGGAGAAAGATGTGTCCTGTTTCCTGTTTCCATCTCAACAACAAAAAAAAAAGTCTAATTTTCTAATTTACTCTCTTCTTTCAGAAGTTCTCCAAGTGACCTTTGCCGGCCCCTGGGAACCATTTACTGCTGCACGAAATCGCTCTTGTGACTCATAATTTGAGGACTTACCCTGAGAGACTGAGGAGACGTGATGCTGCTGCGCCTGTCTCCGATTCCTGTGCGTCCCTTTGGGCATGCAGTTCACCGCGCTCCCGATACAGAGCGCAACCAGCACCCTGGCTATGGTGCTGCCCGACATACTGTTTAATGCGAGCCACTCGATCGCTGCAGAATGATGTTACAGGTGTCCCCTTGGCCACTTTTTTTTTTTTTTTTTTTTTTAATTGTCTCCAGGGACGGAGAGAATTCGGTTCCAGTGCAACTCTTGTTTGGTGCCGCGCTCCTGCCTCCCCCGGTCAGTCTGTCCGCTCCTCTCCGCTCTGCGGCCCCAGTGTGCAGGTTACCACTCTGGGGGGAGTGATTTATCTGGGCATGGCTTTCAGCCGGAGGTGGGAGGTCCCAACAAAGGGACCGAACACTCACGCGGCGTGGAGAAGTGAGGAAGACAAACTTTTACGACACGAACATGGTCACACAAATTTAAGGTCATTAACTCTTCTTCTTACGATGAGGTAAGACAGGGTATTGAAAAATAGCGTGGTTGTCTCCATGCGACCCGCAACACCGAGACAAACAAACTTGAAATAGGGAGGCAATGCCCCATTTGCAGATTTTTATTCCCCCACCCGGTTAAAATGTCCAGCCCGTCCGCTTATATGTTTTAGATTTAAGACCCTGGTGGCCACAGGGGAGCAGCCCTGCTCTCAACTGCTCTCTCATACACAAGATAATCCACCATCAGTAAACATCCCAGACCTCCTATGATTGTACTGTTGCCTTACGGACAGTTACACAACCATCTAACCAACTGGTGTATGTCTCAGGTGCGCTTGAAATTTGATTTTTAATGACTTTTGTACTTGGAAACAATTGCATTTATGCAGAATAGGTCATGTTGAGCCAGCTGTGCTTTGTGTTTTTAACATGTCCCTGACAGTTCACTGTCCTATCCTACTCCATTTCCCAGAAACTCTTACCTAACATCAATAATCTAGGGGTCTGTTTTACTGCTGAGTCCAAGTGACATCAGTTGCCTTAATCCTGGTTCATGTTCACTGAAGCAGAGCAGCTTTTGATGCTATGCAGTATATTGGCCTATCGGTGTTAACACAGTCCTGGTGGTGATATGCGGGAATTGGGTCACATGGCGTCAGTGTCTGGAAAGTGTCCAGTAGCCTAAAGTTTCAGTGTCTGGAGAGTGTTTATATGTCCAGGTGGTTTATTGAAATGATTCCTCTGTGATCCAAGTTCACTTCTATAATGTGCGAGTCAAGAGGTCAATTTTTTTTCTTGTCCAGTGGAAGTCTTCAACACCATAAAGAAAGATGAGCACTCTCTCTCTGAGTTTGCTTCTCTCAGTGACAACTTGTTCTGTGCTTCGTACTGTCATGCAGTGGGTAAAGCCGGCAGTATAGGCTACATTCAAGGTTTATACATTTTAGAAAAGTCCTTTACATACTTGCATTTGGCTTCGGTTGAGTTTTATTTATCAATTTATTCTTTTTCCTTTATAATTTCTGCTGTAAATATTGTAAATAGTGACCACTTCGTAAATGGAAACCTCCAGTAATGCTTCTGTTTTGCCAAATGACACATTTGTTTCTGCCCTCCATGAGTTGTGACTTCCTTCCATGTCTTTAGTCATCTCCTGGGGTTGAAACACTCATGCATGATGAGTCCTTGAATTTCTTTTCAATAACACCAAGAGCTTTGTGATTTTATCGAGTCTGTCTTTAAATCAATAGATGCGTCAGCAAAGTTTTAAAATAAATGTCCCCCACAATGATGACACAGTCAAAAGAAAACCTAAAACTAAATCTTTCATACAGTAACCGCTGGTAACAAGTAAAAAATTTAACACAACCTTTATTAGTCCTGCAAAGCAGTTAGACAGAGAACTGAAACTCATTTGACGTCACCTCAGTCTCCAGCTGATGATGACTTATCCTTTTGTAGAACAGCATTAAACATAAGAAAATACAATCAGAGGGCAAAGCAGAGATAGACGAACTGAAAACAGAAACGCTTTGGAGAAAGGAGGACTAGAGACGGGGGACATGGTTTGTCATTAACACTTGATGTGAGGCTCATGTTCTAAACCAGGTTACAAAATATCTCCCCTGAAGCGCCATGAGCTCACCATGCAGCCATAAATCAGATAAACTCAGTCAGTCAGCTAAATCAAGTCAATCAAACCGTGCTTAATTGTGATGTCAGGCTTCGCTGACTAAACCCATGTGGATTATCTTATGTGTGTCAGGAAATCTGTACCGTGTAGAAACATTTTGGAGGTGTTAAGAGAGATTTTATGTTGGCGTCATCTGGCTCTACCATGACATCGATCTGAACAGTTTATTTTATTGCGCATTTGCTCCACACAAGCAGACAATTATCTTTTTTTTTTGATACGTCATATAGCATGAGGATCCATCTGTTACATTCCATCCGATGCATGGGAAATGCGTTGATGGTGTTGGATGGCATGCAGACATACTGTAACACAGACTGCCTGGGATTTTTTATTTATTTATTTCCCCAAACAAAGACACAGACGTGAGATAAAACTCAAAGACTCAACAACTATATTCCTGTTATTCAGCTCAGGTTGTGTTATGTAAATGGTGATGATGCACAGTATGTGAAGCACTGCGTTTTACCTTTTGTGAGATTGATTGTGTTTTACAAACAGGATCCAGCTCAGGGCCACTTCTGAGCAGAGAAGCTCCACATGTGTTTCTAGTTACAGAGCTACAGTGTCAATGCGAGCTGCTTATCCATCTGTCTGCATACAAGAGATCGCTCTGTGATATTAGACCCACTTTGAGGTCTTTGTTTGTTTGTTTGTTTGTTTCTCTCTTTCCATTTACCCCCCCCCCAAAAAAAAAAATTCAGAACACAGTCATCTTTATATGGACATGTTTGTTGAATGACGATGTCACACAGAGGTGAAGAGGTGAAAAGGGCATCAGATATACTACTGACAGTCATGTTACACCTTGAATGCATTCCTCATCGTCCATGGAGGCGCTGACATTTTTATGTTCTTGTGTCGAACTAGAACTTGGAGCTCACCACAACGATCAACCTCGGGCACAGGAGAAGAAAACTGCACGCATCGCTGCATCATGCTGTAATAATGAGGTAATCATACTCCTATCTGTGTGGTGTAGTGAGACACTTATGTTACATTAAGACTGAAGCTAACGGGAAGCGCTAACCACCTGAGTCAATACTTCCACTGGGTGGTGGCTTCTATTTCGTGCTCTTTGACTCTTTCATCTTTTAATCCTCCGTGATGCGAAGTTTGTCCAAAAACATGGTATAGGTTAATCCTTTATGTACACCAGCTCTTCATCTTTTATACCCTTACCCCAAACTGAAATCACTTCCCTGTGGTTACCGTCGCTAAACCACTTCTGCTACTGCACTGATGCGATGAGTGATGATGAAGCTGGAAATCCCAGTTTAAAGCTATTATCTGGTTGTTGTGCAAGCTAACTGCCTGCTGTGGCCTGACGTGTAAATATACAAACATTCTTATGGTTAAAGTTACTGGTTTTAAGTGGTAATTGGCCATTAAAAGCGAATCACGCAGGGGGATCACACTGGGAATTGTGGCAATTATTTCCAGTATGCATGCTTGGGTATCAGATAGCGACAATAATACCCTGAGCCAGAGGACAAGATGGTCCTGTTGGAAGTGTAGGTTGTATGAAATAAAATAAGAATTAGTATGTTTGCCTCTAAATCTCTCAATTTAGCAGAGGGACTGCAGATACAGGCCCGGATTATTAATGGAAATACAACTTGCAGTCTTGTTTTTGATGTTTGGAAAGATAGAAGAGGAACAAAAGTGAGAGGACAGAAAAGGTGCATGAAATAAAGCAGTGAAAGAGAGAAAAGAAAGTTGTAAAGCTGAAAGTTGAAATAAAAAGTAAAAGCGACACGTGAAAATCTCTGGAGAAGGTTTCAGTCTGATGTCAAGGCTGGACAGGAGGGGATGAGTAAGGACAAAGTAGGTGAAAAGTGAGGGGAGATGATGAGAGTGAATGGAGAGTTGGGGAAATTTGGAAATTTGAGGTTTTATGCTGATGTGTGGAAATCATATTGTAACTTTTTGATTGCATTACACAACACATTCAGAATCAGCATCATGAGAAAGAGGACAAGGGTGAGGAGAGAGCTCACAGCTGCGGAGTCTCTGTTCAGCTGCTGCACTTTTTCACTCCAAATCTTTTCAGAGTGTCGCTTTCTATTTTATTTTTTCTTCTTCGCTTCTTTTGGTTTTGCTTCAGGAGGTTCTTATTTCTTCTTTCTGTGGTTTAACATCATGAGGTGTGTTGTCTCTGCACTGAATAACTGGCCATTCTTCACTTATCACTGTTAACATCCCAGAGGTGTCTCCCCTTAACGTGCTCTTTCTTTTATACAATATTCTCCATTTTTAAAATGTCGAGCGATGCTCTATCTGCCCCCCTCACACATCTTTAATGCTCTGGTATGTCCGTGTTGTTTAACAAACTCGATTCTGTACTTTTCTTTATCTTTGTGTCCATTCCTTCAAAGTGACGATATTTATACTGATTATCTGAGCACTGAACCTTGTTTTCCAGAATTTTATGGTCTGTCTGTCGCAGTCCACGGATCAGGTCTTTGCGAGTTCATTGGTCACGGTCATATATCCTGTTAAATATAGAGATGCATTTAGATGATTGGATGATGGAAAACTGAAGCCAGGCATAAACACTGTCTGGGCATGTTAATTAGCTGTCGTTTGTGGACGTGTATATCAAAAGTTATGCGAATATCATTATCTAAATGACAATTTTTACAGCAAAAATATATTCACAATTAACCCTCTGCAGTTTGCCAGTTGTTCAGTCAATGAAACATCACCGCTCATCAACTTCTGCTTTAGTTTCCCCACTGAGATAGACCGCACTCTCCACAGTTTAACAGCAACTTCAACTTATTAGTCTTTACGAGTTGATCAAGAGACACAGGCTACGTCTGCACTAATATGTTTTTCATTTTGAAACGGCATTTGTAGCATTAAAATGCAGAATTTATCCGCGCAGCAGCTGCTAGCGACCACAAAAACAAAGTCAGGAACACTTGTATTTTTTTATCCATGTTGCATTCACCACTGATAGTCGTGACTGATAAGACCCAATGAGGGAACGAATGTTGGAGGATACATTATCGTTTCCTAAGGCTTCTGTTTTTGCCCGTCCAGACTCCAACGCTACCCTGGAGTTTTCAAACTAAAACGGGCCCTGCAGCCTTTCCAAAAGTCGTCGTAAAAGAGATCCATTTTAAAACTACGATGTATCACCGAATATGAAAAGATTAGGATGTAGCCTCAGAGTTCACCAACATTTTTGTCCCTGTGAGGCAAGGGGTGGGAACTCCTGTTTGGAAGAGGGGGGAAAAAAAGGGGGAAAAAGGAAGAGGGAGGTGCCGGTTAAACATTGAGTTCTACATCTTTGTAGGGTGGTGGAAGTCCTAGAAACAGAGCACAGCTTCTGTGTTCTGTGTCACCCACCTAATCTTCCCCAAACTTTTTATGTGTGTAGTCATTCATTCACTTTTTCTCTCATGATATTCGTGTCCCTGAGTCTCCATTTACTTGACTTTCTACAATAAGTGCTCTTAATATCCAAGAAGGATTTCTTACGTGCGTTTTATTAAAAAAGTTTGAATTACACTAAATGAAACAAAAACATCTCTAATTTCCCTCCCCCTCTTTCCTTCCCTCTCCTCATCCTCCTTCTCCAGCCTCTCTTTCCTCAAGGGAGATGAGGTCACAATCTGAGGAAAGATGAAGTGATTAGGAGTTCAGATTCCACACTTTTCATGGGTGGATTAGCTCTGGGTATCTTCAAAAACATCTCAGTATTTATAACTGTTGGGACCTGGTTTAAAATGTAGCATAAATCACTGCGGAACAGAGCAGGGAAACGATTATCTTGTAATCCTTTATCCCTTTGGTAACCACTGAAGCAGCTACTGTCGACATTTGTCTCTCGCTATCACAGATGTTCGGTTCACAGAGGCCTTTTAACATTTAAAGTTGCTCACTAGTGGTCCACCCCCATGTGTGAGAACAGGCAGTGTATGTGTGGATTTATGCATTTATCTATGCATATTTTATTTGAGCTCATATGTAGTGGATATAATATGTTTGTGGGGTACAAGTGAGGCAATTCCTGTGGGTATTTGATGCCGCTGTCTCCATTCAAACAAATGAAAAAGATGATAACACACCACCCCCTGGAGATTCTGAAGTCTGCCCCCTCTGTCTGACTTTAGTCATAGTAGCCATTTGCTGTGGGAACGTGCAGGAAGGTTGTTAGGGAGTGTGAGAGCAACATGGCCCCTAACCACCTCCACAACCATGAGCTACAGAACACCACAGATATGAGTGATTCAGATATCTGTTGAATTACTATGGATAGACGAGAAACTTCCAAGTGTGTCATGTACACCTCATGCACCACTTCCACTGTTATTGCCATGGGAATGAGCACATGTTTTGTGCTTTCTTTTCTCCGGAAATTGTGACATTCAGCATTTGGCTGTTTGTCAAGGTAACATATGAGCTTCCCGAGTCTCATCTGCTGTGGCAAGTTGGTTAATTATGCTGAAAATCACACGCCAAACGCTTCTTCTTCTCCAAACATGTTCGTTTGAGGAATTCAGTAATTGAAGGATCGGCCAGTTGTACAACGGTCACTTTTTTTGTATCTGCAAACAAGTGCACCACGAATGCCTTCTGAGACTGTGTGCTGTTACCCTCATTCGTTCCAACCTCGAGTTTGGTCATTCAGAAACTTAATACACATGAGACAAGGGAGGCAATCTTGACCTCAACTTTGTTTTACTTTTGTTTTGTCAAATTAATATTTCTGCATTGTTTATCAAAACCCCTGCTTTATGCGATATATGCCTTCATTACTGCATCAGCCCATACACTATCTCCTTTTATCTGCAGGTTGAAGATGCTCATTATTCTTTAAAATGAGTGGACACTGGGTCAATTGTACATTCTTACATTCATTGCTTTTCAGATTTTTTTTGTGTTTGTATGTCACAAATTCTGATTAGATTAAATTAAGAAAATATCCCTGATTCCCTGTAGCAAAGTCAGTATGTACTTTCATGTCACAGCCTGTGACTGAAATATGATTTTTCTACAGAAAACTAAAAACAGTTTTACTGCTGTTGAAACTAGTTCCCCACATGTAGAAATATTTCATGACCAGTGACTGTGAAACACCAAAACCATAAGACGATACATCTGTGTCTGTTAACTTCAAAGAACAATACACAGATGTAAGCTGCACTTAATTGAAAAGCTCATCCATAGACTAAGCAGCTGTGCTCTGAAAGCAAACAGCCAGTTAGAGCAAACTGTGAGTGTTTGGTTGTTCAGTGAATATACTGTGGACTAAACAAACTGAGCAGGAGAAGTGGGTTAAATTTGCTTATCCAGGGTTGAACGCATCCTGTTTTATTCTGTCTCCTTTTGTTCTTGTCTCTGCTGCAGCTTTTCCGTCTTTCTATGTCTTTCTCAACACCCCACTTTCCTCATTTGTTCCCGATCCCCGCCTCTTGCTTCATCCCATCTCTCCATCTAACCCCCACCCCCCACCCCACCTCCCCTCTGTAAACAAACACACAGATGATGTCACCACTGCAACATTTGGTTTATCTCCTGGTGACAGAACATAATGCACTGTGCTGTCGACCCCCACAGGGAGCCCAAGCTGGAGGGGAGGAAGTTAGAGACAGGGGGTATGGGTTTGTGTGTATGTGTTTGTGTGTTTGTGTGTGTATTTGTGTGTTATAGCAGCCAGTATATCTCACAGACAGATGTGAATTGTGCTGCAGCGCCATATTCTTCACCTTACTTTCCCAGCAGCCCTTTATGGGTCTTTGAACACACCCACTAACAGTAATCAAATAGTGGATTTACAGCTGCTTTAAATCTACAATTTACAGTTTTTGAACTTCTCCTCTCGTGACATAGTATGGTACAACTATGACAAACTTTGATATATATACAGTATATAAAATGATTGTTTTTTTTCATTTGGAGATTTCTGTTTTTAAAATATTTCAATATAATTCATACCTTGTGCATATTGCAATGTTGGTGTGGTGATTTCCACTGTGTTTGACATTTATTGGCTTTGCATAACTTATTGTTAATTAAGAACGGTGAAGAATATTCCTTTCTGAAATTCATCAATAACAGATTATCATATTGATCATGACAAAGCATCATGTAAATAAGAGCGCTTATTGCTTGGCAGCATATAGCAAGCACATAGAACTGTAGGTGAAGCACAACTAAAAGGAAATCTAAGTATGAATCATTTTCCATGTAGGTCTTTCTGTTTGACTGACTAATGATCATATATTGCATAAGGGGAATGTAAATGTCAGTTGCTGATTCAGGGTGTTGCCAGTGTTTACAGAGAAACATTAGTAGATTACAACACTTTGATGACATTTTCTCTTGGGAAACAATGCCATTAGAGTGGCATCATATGTTTGCAGAAATTTCAAGCAGTTATTTTTAAGTCACTCACTTGCTGTGGTCTAGGAAAAGACGCATACTTCTGTGCATACCATTTCTTAAATAAACTGTGAATTGGGGTCCAGTTTTAATCTTAGTGATGCACAGTTTTTAGTTCAGACCCAGACTCTGGAAAAACACTTTCTGAATTCATGTGCACAGGCTGAAAAGGAGTTAAAGCCCCTCTCTGATGGGTCATCACTATATATGGCAGAAGTACTTGTTTTCATAAGTCTGGATCCCTGTCTGAAATTTGGGAACTGGTCTGGGAACACAAATCAATCTTTGGTTTATTTTTTGTTGTGTTGGTTCCCAGACAAGGTGTCCTTTTCCACAACAAGTGTCTAGTAGATGTCAGTAATATGTTTCTCTTGCCTTTGGTTGTTGTGGTTTGTGAACTTCTTGGTCAATTGAAAAATGATGCCATGTATTGGTGGTTGAATGGACAAAGTCTTCAGACAACTTAAAAAATGCATGAGCCCAGACAATGACCGGGCTGTCCCTTGTCTGACCTGGAAATGTTTAACATCCTCATTTGCATATGTGTATGTGCAAGTTTCTAAACAAGACTTTTGCAATAAATAAGAAAATAAGAAAATGCGAGAAAATAATGACATTTTCCCGAGTTGAAATAACTTATTCATTTCAATATTTCTTACATGTTGTTATGCTTCCTGACCTTCATAATAAGATACACAGTATATTGTAAACATGTAAGTAAATAAAATTCAGGGATTTCACAGATGCCACTATTTACAGTTTTTTTTTTATCATTATCAAATGAAGATGTAAATCCCATTTTAGTTACTGAGGGGATATTCAGATTTGGGTTTCCATGGTTACCCCATAACACCAGTGAGGAATTCCAGGGTCAAGATTTGATTGCAGAATAGAAAGCTCAGAGAGGAGAGGGGGGAGAGGGGGTGTGTGAAGCAGACTGAGTGGGTGAATGGGAAGAGAAAAAGCGTAAGAATGAGAGAGAGGCCAAAAGAAGGAGAATGAAAGAAATCAAACGCCATGGGCATCATGTTTGTTTGAGTCATTATAATATTCTAGAAAAACAGTTACTAAGCACAGAGGGCATGGAAAGTTGGGAGAGCTGGGAAATGATGACTTTCCTCAAACGTCTGACTCATAGACAGTCGAGTTCTAATTAGAGGTATATAACTACAGATGGAGATTTTTGGGAGCAGCTGCGTGTGTGTGTGTGTGCATGTGTGCGTGTGCGTGTGTGTGTGTGTGTGTGTGTGTGTGTGTGTGTGTGTGTGTGTGTGTGTGTGTGTGTGTGTGTGTGTGTGTGTGTGTGTGCGTGTCCTGGATGGCACAGAGAGGGAACCTATTTGCATGTATGCTTTTACTCTCTGGGGCAGAGTTAATCATTACTGCAGTACCCTGTGACGTGGGACCAAACGTTGCGGAATATCTTCCTTTTCTCGCATCACATGTTTTCCATCCTCTAGCCGCAAAGGAAAAGAGAGCTTAAACAGTTGGTAGATGAGACAATAGAACTGGTGAGGATCTGCAGTAGACTAAAACAGATATTGGTGGCGTTTCTTTTGGCTAAATATTATTTCCACTCCTCGTGTTTTGCGTGAGTGTGTGTTGTGTGAGGATAGTAGTTGGAGGGAATGAATGAGGCAGGACTGAGCAGAGATCTGACCCTGCACAGATTTTGTTTAGGGTGAGGAGAGTGAACACATATTGTTTGACACTTTTAATTAGATAGAGACATGCTAGTTTGACAGCTCAGTGTATAATATAACACAAAAATATTCCCTGTAAATATATCTATATCTATATTACAAGTCGTATCAAACTGGAAGGAGTCTCTACAAAAGAAATGTTGTGTTGTGAGGATTATTTTTCAAAAATGAAATGTCATTAATCTCCATTATATTTGGGTGGAGTCAGAAATCTCAAAGACAGATATCTTTAAACTGCCTGCATGGATACCACTAGAGGTAAGTGAGAAAATACAGGGTATATTTGTGCAATATGAGTAAACTGATCCTTTCATCATGTTGAAGTTTACTTACCAGTATCCCATAGTCTGGTATTATGGTATTGGTTCTGTACTTTATGTCATACATGAGGTTTGTCTGTTGAAGGAGTTTAAAATGAAATTGCAGCTTTGTTTTCTTTCGACTGCTTTCTGACTTTCAGTGTTACATCATAACCTGCATGAGTCAGTTTGGTCTGAGTGAAAACCAGTGAATGGAAACAGACTGGGAATTGCATACACATGGACACGCACGCACGCACGCACGCACGCACGCACGCACGCACGCACGCACGCACGCACGCACGCACACACACACGCACACACACACACACACACACACACACACACACACACACACACACACACACACACACACACACACACACGCACGCATACTTCCAGAAGGCTCTGTAGCACCAGACACTCCAGTAGTATTGGAAATACATCAACTGGGCTGTTATGAGAGGGGCACCAGCGAATGAGGGAGGGGTGGGGAGAGGTAGTGTGTGTTCATGCTGAAGTAGTGTTTGGGGTCTCTGTGAATCTTCTTTATGATGAATGTGATCAAATGTGTGCATGTCTACCTGTTCATATGCACACACTGTTAACTATTTAGTCCCATATTGTACACTTTTTTGTCATTTGAAGTGTTGATACATAAAAGGATATATTTGTGGTTTTAAGAAAACAAAAACCATCTCAATGTAGTTTTGCATCTCCTCCCTCAGGCTTCTCTCTGGAGCTCTAGTAGTAGTAGTAGTAGTAGTAGTAGTAACAACTGGCTGTTTTCTGAGTAATCTAATAAGAAATACAGCTGATTCCAGGTGAACACTCAGAGAAACCAAATCCTGCAAGTTTGAATAGTGGGTTTGGGTGGCAGTGACCAGTTCAGACATCACAAAGTTACAGATGTCCTGATGGCTCGTTTTAAGGCTCAGTTAATGAAGATGGGCTGTTTGGCTTTCTCTGTGGACTGAGCGCTTTGATACTTTCACAGTATTAATATAGAACATAGACCTGGTTTGTAATCAAAAAAAGACACAGAAATCTCACTTTATACAATTTGGGACCTTTAATAGGTATCTGGATATGCCATAAACACTAAAGAAATCTTTGTTTGGTGAAAAAGAGAAGGGGAGAAAATGAGTACAACAATGAGAAAAACAGTGATGGAAGGATGGAAATGTAGAGTTAATCAAGTAGTAATTGGAAAAAGCGCCTTTTTGAGCGTATAAATATAATAACAGGCCTCATCCTCTTTGTGTTTGAACAGAGTTTAACAGTTTAAATTCCTGTTGGCTTAGATCTTTGTTGAGGAGGGAGGATTTACATCTACACCACCATGAAAGTAGTGTGTGTGTGTGTGTGTGTGTGTGTGTGTGTGTGTGTGTGTGTGTGTGTGTGTGTGTGTGTGTGTGTGTGTGTGCATGTGTGTGCAGTAAATAGAACAGATCAAGAGAAGGTTTTGGTCCCTTTCATGTCTTTCGCCAGGCCACATTATTAGAGGAGCCTCTGTTCCTTTGCTACCTGTCCACTGAACCAGGGCAGATAAATCAGGTCATTTCTTTTGATGTTGTGCAGCGACCTGCCCCTGAATATCTCCTCCACTATCAGAACAGAGGAGGGACTGTTTCGCTTAGGCCAGGCGGCCCACTCTCCTGAAGCTCTCTTTATTAATCCTTCTGGTAATATACGGTGCAGAGAGACAGGAAAATGAGAAGGGACAAATGCCACATCATAGACGCCTCAGTTGCGATCATCAAGTGCAGCTACAAATAGTGATTTTGAGCCACTGCAGCGGCTCAGCTTGGACAGCGCGAGTGAAAAGGATAAGAAACTGAAAACAAAAGGAAGATATTTACATCCAAAACTACTTGTGTGTCTGACTATCTTTTTTTTAAATTTCATTTTAATTTATTATTTGTGTTGCCTGAAAGGTCAGCATTGTCAAGAAGGCTTGCTGATGATCAGTGGTGAAAATTTCTATGACTTTCGTGACTCACAAGCGAACACACTCGATCGTAGCGATTCCACTGAAATGAACTAAATCGTGCTACCGCCATCTGCTTCTAACAGTTTTAATCAGCTGTAACATCTTTCCACATTGAGTGTGAATTAAAATGGAGGCATGTGCTTCCCCAGAGTTTATCTACAGTATGTTGTAACCATGCAGTTACGTCAAGTGAGTTCAAACATAAAGCTGATTTGAAGTGAAAAAAATATGTTTGCTATTGTTTTCCAGACATTGTGTACTTCCCAAAGTTCCCTCTTAAGCAACCTAAACTGATTCATTTTCCTGTACCACCCATCTTTTGTCATTGTCATTGTGGCTTGGCTTGGTTTGGCTTATGCAGCATTTCTTGCACATTTTGAAATACATATGTGAGGCATGAATTACCAAATGCAGTGCAATGAAAAACTACCACAGCCTTCTGTATCACATCTGTGATGGCTTCGCGAGGACATATGAGATCAACAAAGAAAATGTACAAAAGAATTTCACACATTCAATTGATATCCACTTGCAGATCGTGGTATGTTTTTCGTTTTGCAGCATCTTCTGATGTCGCCATGTTGCTTTACTGCACGCTCTGAAACTGAAGGAATTAATGACCTTTTTTATAAGCTTCTACACTATGTGGGATTAACCCAACTAATACCTAGATAGCTTCTTTTTATCTGAGTCAGTGTTCAGGCAAACAACCAAAAAAAGAATGGAATCAACAAAAAGAAAAAAAAAAAGGGCTGACATTGTTAAGTTATGTGTCTAGGGAAAACAATGATTCACCACTTTGTATCACAATCTGAAGACTCTGGAACAATTTCCCCACCATAGATGGACATACAGACTGCTGCTCTGGATGTTTGTGTGTGTGTGTGTGTGTGTGTGTGTATGTGTATGTATGTGTGTGTATGTGGGCATGTGTGCGTTCCTTAGGCATTGCCACATTATCGCTTTGTTTTCTGAAACAACATACATCTGCTGTAAAAAGCCCTTCATTCAAAACAAGCTTCTGGCTTTTGCCCACCAGCTTTGGTTTATTTAAATTATTTCACAATGAAGAAGAAAAACCCACACATACTGTGAAGCTTCACATTGGTCACTGGTTTAGTCCAAAACTTCATAGCTATCTTTTTTGTCACAAGTAACCCTTCAATACTATGGGATTAACAAAACATTATTTCTCCCAGTGTGCAATTGTATGGGCCTGAAATAGATTATAATAACACAACGGTGGCTGCACAAACAGTTCCAGTGACCTGCTCCATTTCTTTTCCTTCAGTGTTTAGAGACTGAAAAATGCTTCCAAAACTCTGAAGCACATCACCCACATTGCCCTGCATAACCTGACATTACATTGCTTGACACCTGACATTGTATATCGCTAATTATACTTAAACACATCATCCTAACTGCAGCTTTCATCCAGCTGTTTGCCAACATGTACTTACATTCACAGAAACAATATATTAAATCTCACAGGCAGCAGGAAAGTAATAAACAGCAGTAGTTGATGTGTGGCAGAGTGAAAGTGGACAACACTCTTTGCAGATGGGCGCACATACTGCTCTCTCTTCTTAGCTTTTGGCTCCAGAGAGGTGCGGGAACCGCGAGAGGCAAAACACAAGGGTGAGACTTTGACTACACGGTGCCATGCTGAAGACGAGAGCAAGTACAGGAGACACAGTTACTGAGACCAGACGAACACATGCTGAAACAGCTATTAATTATATAATGCTCAGTGGCATTTTCAGGAAAGAATTTCCTTTCTCTCACATATCCCACTTCCATCCTTTCCAGGCCAGATTCCCAGGCTTGCTCACATGGTTTCTCACATTAACTTTTTTCATGACTTTTTCCTCTTTAGCTCATGCACTTTTTAAGTAAACATCCCCTTCATGTGATCCACCGTCTACACCATGAGTTATTCTTGTTGACACAAACACACATTTAAATTTTATTATTTTCATTTTATCCAAGCTTTTGTATTTACATTGATTTTTAAACTCATCATTTTTTGACATCATTGACACTGAGGGGTATAGCTGAACGCACTTCTTTAGGGAAACTGTCAAACCTGTGCTCACTAGGTCAAGACAAGCCGCCAGTGTTACTCTTCCTAACCTACAATTAAAAACCTGGTTGTCCTTGATGGGATTAGCTTTACAGTATTACATACAGTAGTACATAGTGTATACTTTGTATAGACAGTTGATAGATATATCCACATTGTGTCTAGACCCAGCTGAGATGCATATCTGGCACCCGGTGCATCTGATATGTGTTTCAAACTGTCCAGTTTTTGATGGGAACTGCCAGAATGTGTCCAAGTTGTCTGGCAGAGGAGTTTGTTCATTTTCTTTTTTCCTTACTTCAACTTTTATTACTTTTCTCACTTCCTCTTATTGTGTCTCTTCTTCTCTCAAACACTGTCCACACCCTTCTCTCTATTCATTCTTCTTTTTGTCTCAACCATTGTCTCTTCCTCTTCTTGTCTTTAATCAGTTTCATCCTCCTCCCTGTCCCGATGACCCGAGTTGATCTGAGAACCTCAGTGTTTTGTTCATCCTTCAGCTCTAATCAATCTGCTTTATAGTCTCTGTAAAAATTAAGCTGTGTGGATATCTATATGTGTTTTTCACCTGTGCGTGTGCGTGTGCACATACGCGAGCACATGCGTGTGCGTGTGTGTATCATCCAGGAAAACCACCACATCACAAGTTCACCATTAGCCGGTAAAGATAAATACTTAATTAGCCGTCAGCGGGGGTTGCTAGGCAGAAAACAGATTTCTCCTCAGAGAGTTTCCGCACATCAAAGAGGAAAAGATGCAGCTCTAATTTGTCACGTTTTATCTTCTTTCTGCCTTGTAATCTGCTCGTCTCCTCCCCTTTGCTCTCTCTCTGTCTGTCTTTCCCTTTCTCCTGCTTCTTTCTTTGGCTTCATCCTTTCATCTATAAACAAACAAAGACAAACTGTTTCCGCACCCCAGACATTATGTTAATTGAAACCTAATCTGAATGTGATATCCACTTTAATCAGTCATATAAACACACCAAAGTTAAAGAATGTATGACAGTAAAGGATTTACTTTTTAATTTCCTTAAATATTCTGGAAATAGCACCAATCTTCCATGTGTTTATGTGAGGAGAGCTGCAGGACTCTCACCTGAAAGGAAAATGTCAGAAGGGTGTGATCTAATATGAGCAGAATCAATGTTTTTCTTTAATCTGCTGCCTGATGAGTGACATTTTCAGTGCTGCACGTCTCTGCATATCATGTTTCTGGAATACATTGCTATAGTTGGATTAAAAAAAAAAAAAAAGTAACTCTTTACTATCGAGGTTACTGGGTTTTAACCAAGAAGATGTGCAAACACACGCACTGACAGTTGCAGCAAGTGTAACCGCCCCTCATGAGCATAATTGCACTGACCTAAAATCATCATGCAGTCCTCATGAGACTCCATTTTCAGATGGCACAGATATAAAAGAGGAATGAGACAGTAACCGAGCCAAGCAGGCAAAAGGAAAAGAGACGGAGAGCGCTGTAGTACAGCTGAACTTGGCAACTTCTCTGAGCAAGCAGAAAAGAAAGAGAGGAACGAGCAAAAGAAAAGAAAAGAAAAGAGCAAGAGGCTGAGCTTGGCTTTCCCCTTGTCACAGGGCAGGAAGTTTGCCAGACTAGCTCTCTATCCACAATCTGTATATCAGACTCCCTCCTCCTCCTCCCCCATTACCCGTCTTTCACGTCCGTCACCTCCTCCTCCTCCTCCTCCTCTCTGCCCCTCTTTTTCAGACATCTATCTTATCCTCAGCCACTTCCTCTCCTCTCACCTCCTCCTCCATTTCTTCTCTAATTTCATCTTCCGCCTTCCCCCATCTCTCCCCCCTCCTCCTCCTCCTCCTCCATATCAGCCTTCGAGACAGAGATATGGAGTCAGTTAAGTAAAGCCTGCCAACTTTCCTTATGTTCATGAATATTCTGTTTTCCTCAAAAGAGAGACTGTAGATTTTGACATCACTGATGAGTGTCATATTTTCTAAGGAGTTGCCAAAAGGAAAAAATACAACATCTTGTCCTCTATTGGCAAAATAATGACTCCTTTTCTTTCAGTAATTAAGTAAAGGGGCTAAAAAGAGGGTGCAAAGAAAAGACGAACTGTCAAATTTAACAATGTAGATTCAAAGAACACGGTGTGATTCACTATTTAGTTATGCATTACCGTGCTGTGCAACTACTCCTTAATCACAGTGATACAGCAATTTTGTACGTTAATATTTCTTCCACATGTAAGCTAAAGCTCGTCTTAGTTTCAGTCCAACATGAAGTCAGCCAGAATTTGAGAGGCTTCTGAGGGACCTCGAGCCAGTCATGGTTCATTTATAATGCTAAAGGCTTTATGAATCATAGCCAGAAACAACAAACCAAAGACTCCCTCGCTGTGTTGTCTTAAAAACTCCCATCCCACTGTGGGTCATTAGAGGGGGGTTTTCATATACGTAAGTCTCGTATCAGCACTGACTTGAGTTCACACAGAGTGGAGAGAAAAGGGGGTTAGGTATGGAGAGATGAGGAGAGAGACACACACACACACACACACACACACACACACACACAGTCCCTAACCCTAACCTTAACCATCACAACTGAATACCCTAAGTACTCTGAGTAACCCCTAAAACATCTTTACCCTCAAACAACCATTTTAACGTGTGCGGTCCACATAAAGCTGTCAGACCCCACAAGTATAGTGGTTCATCTTAGAATAATGTGTTTCAAATTTTCAATATTAATAAAAAACAAAAAAAACCCCACTTCATTGTATGTGTCATTTTGAAATCATGTAGCTGGCTTTGAAAGAAAATACAAAAGATGATAAATTGTTAGTTTGCAAAAATGGATGAAGATGAACTTTCAGCTGGAGGAAGATTTGGATTTGGAGCAGTGAAATTATCAGTCATGAGGTTTTCACATGACAGCAGCAAGGGCTCCCTTAGGAGTGTTAGATATGTTAGTTAAAAAAAAAGTCTGAACAGCATAAGAGCCCTTTAGGACTGTGTTTCCATCTGCATCTATTCATCACTTGTTCTCCTCGCGGGCCTCTAGGTGTGGTTTTAGTATCACTCCCTCTCTGCTTCCATGTTGAAGCAGCTGACTCTACTTTCCTCTTTGCCCTCCATTCCTCTCTGCCTAACCACCGCTGCGCTCACGCTCTATCATTTAACCATACCGCACTGGGAAAAGACTCCCATTTGATGGGCCTACCTCTGCTCTGCTCTGTTCCGTGTGTGTGTGAGTGTGTGTGAGTGTGTGTGTGTGTGTGTGTGTGTGTGCGAGTGCATGTGTGTGTGTCTAATGTGTTTCTCCCAGAGGGAAGGGAGGAGCAAAGTTTTTGAGTGAGATAGGATGCTAAGCCAAGTGAAATGCATGCAAAGAGACAAGCACACATATAAACATGTATATACACACACACACACACACACACACACACACACACACACACACACACACACAAACACACACACGGAAAGCTGCCACGTTCAACTCACCAGCTGAAGTTGTCATGTCAACAATCATTTTTATTCATTAAGTCGTGCCATTACACATGAGTTATATACAGTATGTGCACCTTGATTTGGTTTATGTCTCTAAATTGAATATTGCACATTCATCACAATAAGCAAGGGCTGATACAGAACACAAAGCAATATGTTTGAACAGGGCAAAGCAAGTGGTTGTAATGGTTTGAAAAGGAAAGAAAAGAAATATTTTGATTCTGATGAGTTATTATTACCAACCTTTCAGATGCATTCACTTTTGGCTTTAAATTCAAGTCAAATGGTTTATGATCAAATGAAGGCCGGGGCTACAAAAGTGCCATCAAAGTGTACTAAACCAGAATTACTCTTGCAGTCATGATGTATAGACATAAATACAGGAATAGAGTCAGATAAGGAGGCAGGCAGGCAGGCAGTTAGACATACAAAGTTGTCTCCCTCATTTGACCTCTCTGAGCAAATGGCAGCTGTTTTTCAATGAGCTCATAATGGTGGAAGCCCAGTATTTGTCATGTCTGCCTGTATATGAGTGTGGGCGTGCGTCTGTGTGTGTCTGTGCGCACGCGCACGTGTGTGTGTGTGTAAGCCTACCAGAGTGGATTTCTGGGTGGTGAGTCACACAAAGTGGAGATTGCAGAGTCAGGCAGATACATATCCCAGTGTCCCTGAGCGAAAATACACCCCGTACCTATACACACACAGACGCAGGCCAGAAATCACCTCCGTAGCAGATGGCCGACATTAGGTGTGTGCCCATGTGTGTGTGTGTGTGTGTGTGTGTGTGTGTGTGTGTGTGTGGGTTCTGTGTCTGTGCTACCTCTTTTACAGTCAGAGTGAGTCCCTCTGGGAGGATCTAGCTCTACTACTAATGTATCTACAGGTGGAGGAAATGTTTCACTTATTATAATTGTTGATAAAAAATGTCTTATTACTTGTTTTATGCTCTGAAGTACACACCTTAGCCCTGTGCACTATCATCCAATTCCAAACATAAAGGCCCAGTGAAGCAACATTTTGAGAAACAATTCTCAATGTTTGAAATTGAGGACGTAGTTGAACCCGAACATAAGTATCAGCGAATCATTAACAGCAACTCAAAACAAGTTTCTGCAAAAGTATTTTCTAGCACACTGAAAGATTGATGATAGAAAGATGATCAGACCTTTGATCAGACATCACGACTGATGAATCATCCTGATGGTTGGCAGGTTCAAGTAGACTGTAGCAGCATCAAGATCTACCAAAGATATTCATCTAAATCAAGCTGAGACTCTGACTTACCACAGTGATTGAGCTGATAACAGTGCATCTGTTTCCAGTAAGCAGTCTGTAGAATATAGCTACATTCTTTCATTTCCAATCCGTGCTGACACTGGATGAGGGCGAGGTACGCCATGGACAGGTCACCAGTCTATCGCAGGGCTGAAATAGAAAAAAAGATCTAATCCTTATCTGTGCATGTCTTTGGATTGTGAGAGGAAGCCGGTGTATCTGGAGAAAACCCACACAGGCACATGGAGAACATTCTAACTCCAAACAGAAGGGCTGCAGCCAACCGGCCGATTTGAACCCAGAACCTTCTCTCTGTGAGGCGACAGCACAAACCACTGAAGGCCTGTACATGTTGTAGGCAATTCAGTGTCAGTTTCCTGTCTCAAAACATATTACATAATTTCAGTGATGTTAGTGATGACCACAGACAGTGCCATAAGGAGTGGACAGACAGCTAGAAAGTCCGTTTGGTGTTTTTACAATAACATCCTCAGCTAAAACGGGCAATATCATGAGAACTAACATCTGAACCAAAACACAAGAACAAGGAGGTGTGTGTGTGTGTTTTTGACTTTGTCTGTGTGTACACTTTACTGATATACAGTGTGTAAAACAGTGGATCTGATATTTGTTGCTGGGCAGGTACTGTGGTGTATGGCCATTAGCTGTCTGATATAGGCTAGTTATAGTGACTCTTTGCCATACACCTCCTCTGTTGTCCAAAGCCTCACTGTTTGTACTGTGTGACATGTTCCTATGTTACAATGAACACAAGTCAATCCCACAAATGGGCTACTACTGTGGGCGCAGTACATGCTCACTGGGGCATCAATGTGTATTAATCCGCTAGTGAAAATAGTTCAGAAGAAATGTTCTATTTTCCCCAGTTTGAGTAATGAGTAGTAAGTTTGCTGAAAACTACACTGTCAATGTATTTGTGATTTCCTAAAAAAAAATGTAAACAAAAGAAGGCAAGGCAGTCAGAAAATATAGAAAATATTCAAAATCATATACTGACATATTTTTATATAATTTGTTGACAATGAGAAAAATATTGGATGATGCCAATCTTTCTGAAATGTTACAGTTGTGTAGGTGTTTTTCTTTCCAGTTATTTTCTTATCATTTTGCTCAGCTTTCCTGCCAATAGTTAAACTCCTTGGGAGACAGCAGTGACGTGACAAAAATTGCAGGTTCAATCTGAACCCAGTTGTTTATATTTGACAGTACTTTACTCTGTTATTCAGGTTCACGCAAGTTGTATAATTCAAAACATCATAATTAGAAAAGAAATACTAGGATGGAAACTCGGCTAAAGAGACAGACATAGAATATGATGTCAGTGCTCTGGTCTGACCAGTCCTGTGGTAGATAGAATCATGGAATCACAAATATATTTCTATTAGTATTCCAGAAGTGTTTCTATTTCTACGAAGGGACTCTTTGCTTCGATTGACCTCCCAGCTGTGGCACCTACATTCCAATGTGGTAATACACACACACACACACACACACACACACACACACACACACACACACACACACACACACACACACACACACACGTCTGTTGGTGATGTCTTAAACCTCTGACAGACTGTTTTACAGTAAGAACAGCATATGTTTATGCTGTACATTGGGTATACAGTACGTGTGTGTCCTTATGTGTATGCCTTTCTGTTTGTTTGTCTTTGTGCATCACTATGTCTGTAAACAAAAGCAGAGCCACTCTTCCATCTGCACCATCATTACATGACATCATACACCATCAGAGTGTCTGCTACAACAAAAGGAGGCTCTTCTTTTGTCAGTATGGATGCAGTCTATATGTCATCAGAACAACGTGCAGATCCAGTCGCTGATTCATGTCAAAGGAACCGTGAACATGAATGGGTCTGAGCTGCTTGGCTGCCCTGTGGTTATGGCTCCAAGTCAAGTACTATGAGTGAACATCAGATGAGTGTTGACAGAAAACCCAGCCAGGTGATCAGAAGCAGGGATGATTCACTGTCTGACTTTGCTCTGGAAAGAGGAGAGAGGGGGAGATGAGGATGACAAAAAGAATCTGTGTAACAGCTCTTCAGTCAATAGTTTTTTCTTCGTCTAACTTTCTTTTCATCTTCCATTCATCTATAGATTACACTCCCCACTTCAATAGGACACTAAGTATTATATAGGTGATTACATCCAATTGCCTCCTCATCAACACAGTCAACTAGAATTCTTTGTTGGAGATTTCAGAACCATTTATTTTTGCTGTGGAGCAAAAAAATGAATGTGTTCAGTGGTTTCCATATACATATACTGTATGTATCCATAAGACCAGCTAACACCAATCACTTTTGTAACAGGGATACTGTGGTTAATTTAGTAACAGCACTTGTGGACATAAGAGAAAATACATACACACAAGAAGATGAACACATCCACACATGTGGAAGGGGATTTTTTGGCAAAGTTGGGGGGTGGGGCATGGCCCCAACAGCTGGGTGAGACAACTCAAACATCCAAAACCACATCAGTGAATGCTGTAACCCACATACACACATACTGTACATATACTGCACATATACACACAGCTGCATCTGGATATATCCTTAACCCGTTAATGCTGATTATTAGTTCAAACTTACTTGGCTTATTAAAACATGCTGTATCTAGAATGCACTAATGCCAGATGCTGACCCACTGAACAGTGATCTTCCTCCTGAGTCCTGAGGCCGCTTATCAATACAGTTACAGGGATTACAATTACAGGAACAATACACAGTCTGAAATTGAGGGGAATCACATTGATCTCCTTTCATCATGTTCAATTTTAGGGAAATAAATCAGGATATTTTAAGAGCATCAGTGGAATTGTGTAATTACTGATCCACCACTGATGACCACAGACATGCTGTAGAACACACCCTGCCCTGCCCAAAGGATTGCTTCAGCCATCTGTGGTGTGTGTATATGTTCTGTGTGTGTGTATACAGTGTGTGTGCATATGCATTTACTGCCTGAACTAAGAAACAAAGAATGACAGTCAGTGATGCACTTCATCCTTATTTGTAAATCTGTGTGCAATGTTTTGATTTTTTAAATCTATTTCAAGTCAATAATCTTGAACTGGTGAATAATGGGAGTGCAGCTAAATGTGTTGTTGGCCATTAAAATGCAATAACACAATAAAATGGCAGTCTGGTTACAATTAAAGACAATTTAGAATTTTCTCTGGAATTTTAAATCTAAAAAGGTAAAAGCAGTGCAGAATTTAAGTGTTTCAAATTAGGTTTACATATAATTTAAGGATATGTACTTGAAATTAATATTTCCACTTTGGGAAATTACTGTGAATTGGTTCTGCTCTTACCTTAGTGACAGGTCTTTCTTTGTCATGGGAGAATTCTCCTTGTCTACAGCTGCTCTCTCGTGTTGTTCCGCAGGGGTCAATCCTTGATACTTTTCTGTTTTCAATTTACATTCTCCTCATTCAGGTCATTTCATATGTAACGACAGTATTAATGTCCAATATGCTGACAATACTCTGCTCTATGACCCACTTAAAAATGATGACATCTCAGGTGACTTAATGATGCAAAATCATTTTATTCGCCCTGGCCATTCACATTCAAGGGAATCTTAGGAGCTTAAACAATAATATTAGATTCTAATATTTTTATTTTTGACTCCAAGCTTTGTTTGCCCTCATTTTCTCTCACCTAGATTATTGTAATTCACCCAATAGAGGAGACCATATCACTCCACTCCCATTCTTGCCTCTTTATTTTGGTTGCTGGTCAAATAATAATTGGTGTTGGATGGCATAGACCATAAAACCTAAACCTTTCTCTACAGTCTCTATTAAAACTGTAGTTGGTGGTTTGACTTGAAGGCAACACAGTAACGCTGCCTTTCTTGAGCAGACTCTTGACTTCTGACCTTCTGTTGGGAGTCACTGAGGTCAGCACACTATTGGCTGGTTTATTTGTTCAGTTCTATAAACATCCGTCGCAAATTACTGAGTGTGTGTGTGTGCAAGTATATGTCTCTTAAGTTTGTGTGTGTGGGTGTAACACTGCTGTCAAATCTATCTTATCATAAATGACTCTCTGAGATAAACAGTGCAGGTTTTGAAAGGGGTTAAGATGGGATGAAAAAGGGTGCATCTTTAGACTGAATTTACATTCAATCCGCCATTATAAGTATCCCTTTACTAAACAAGTGGACAAACCAATAGAGGTAGCTTATATCATTTTTTTAACAGCAATATAGCAGAATCTCCATGTAAAAGGGGCTTTAGTTTAGTATGTTAGCATGCTACCATTTGCTAATTAGCACTAAACACAAAGGCTGATGGAAGTGTCATTAGTTTTGCAAAGAGGCCTATCTGGTCATAAAAGTAAAATTTTGACCTGATGATGTTGCTGGAGGAAAGGTTGCAAACAAATATGACTTAATGGCAATTCATCCAATAAAGTTAATTTTCAGTGTGATAGCCCAACTGAAACTGAGTTATACTTAAATGTTGAATTATGAGAGGTTTCTGTTTGTACAATCTTACTAAGTGCCAATAGAATACACGGCCTTGAAGACAGCTGATTATAAGTATGTTTAGTCTCCAGAGGGATGAGTAGAAATAAATATCAAGTCACTATTACCCATGTTTATTGGGTGTTTCTTAATCCAGCCATTGGATTCATGCTTTCGATTGCCTGAGTCACCGTATAACCTCCAAATCCAAATGGCACTCTATAGTCCGTCATTACAGACTTTGACATTTATCTGATGTTAGTAAAACATTCGTCACTGTGGCAAAGTGTTTTGTACCTGGACATAAACACAGAGGTCTTGACCTCATGAGTCACGGGTTCCCATTATAAACTCCCTGAGATGCAAGATTTTAATGAAACACAGCATAGGACCTGTTTTTATTAGTCTTCACACAAGGGAGAGAGAGAGACACACACACCAAAGAGATGTGGAGGAAAGGGTGTGATGAAAGAAGGCTGAGAAAGAAATCCACAGGAAAAAAGTCTGTTAACATAAAGAAACAATCGGGCCGTAAATGATTCCTCAACCCATACATATTCAGGCCCGATTCTTATCACATTCTTACTATATTACATGTTTTGGATATTGTGCCTTTTTTTAAACAAATAAACAAACAAAACACAGCATGTTAATTAATTAGCTTTGGAGACGCTGGTAGACAGATTTTGTTACTGTTGGACAGAGCCAAGCTTGCTGTTTCCCTCTGTTTCCAGTCTTTGCATTAACTGTTTCCTGGCTGAAGATTTGTATTTAGTGGATAAGATGGATAAATTCTGATACCCAAAGCTATGACTGGAAAACCCTTGCATACCACTTACACTGCATGTGTGTGTGTGTGTGTGTGTGTGTGTGTGTGTGTATGGACAACACCCCACTGAAGCCTCTCAGAAAATATTTGACCATAAGCAGTAGTCACAGTCTGAATGACCATGAGTGTGTGTGACCATACTGTGCGCCTTGACCACTGACTGGGCTTTGGCTGATTTTGTCTTACACACCACACACACACACACACACACACACACACACACACACACACACATGAGCACTGCTTCCTAAGAGGTATATGGTGAGATTTTGACCCTTTGAGTGGACATGTTAATAACCTCAATGTGACAGTCTAGTCTGTTGTCTCTGATTTTTGTTCTCTAACCCTCTGAATCATTCCTTCCGTCATTGTCACATTTCAGTCCAATTCACTCGATGTAAGAATACTGATCATTGACTCTCTTTCTCTCTCTGGGATAATATTTCAGTGAAATTCTGAAGAATGATGTCAGCATTACACGACCTAAAATGCACATGCATACACACACAAAGGTATAATGAGGAAAAGGTGCAAGCAGCACAATGCCTTTCAGTGCTGCCAGACTATTGGCTCGCTCCTCATGCTGCTCCCTTCCCCCAGCGTTCCCCTTCTTTCGGTCCACATCTGTTTCCCAAACTTGGGAAGGGGCCTTGGAGAGAACAATATCTGGGTCAGAGTAAACTCTCTCTTTCTGTGTGCATGTGTGCGCGAGAGCATGAATGTGTGTGCAACATACTGCAGTCATCAACTGTATGAAAACTGTCTCACACTCTGAAGATAGTGCAGTGGTGCAAATGGGTGTATGCCATTCAGTGTGTAGAGTACAGCCCTAAAATGATTCAAAAAATGGTTTTGAGTGAAAGCCAAGATGAGACATTATCATCTGCATGCTGCACAAATCCTGAATCTCTGCTCAGAAAATGTAGAAATAGAAGTTTAATTTCTCATTGAAAGACTGCATTACTTACACTGTGCACCTCATTCTTATGCTGGGTATTATTGCTATTGTGATTAACACTGTAAGCACTGCTGCTTTGAGACTAAAACAAACACAATTGCATTTAAAATAATCTTAAATGTTACTGAATAACTTTTTTCGTCAACTTCCAACATTGTTGTTTGAGGAGCAAATGCTGAATATTTGCTTTCCTTTAATGTATTGGAAAGAGACAAATTCATAAGTCTAATAGAGTAAAAAAAGTTTCACCCATCTGTGATTCAGATGCTTCAGTATTTTTTTTTCTTCCAGTTTAACCCACTGTAACATGATGATATGCTTCCACCATGTGGACAAAAGTGCAAACACAATGTCAAACGGAGCCAAATGAAACTGACTGAGCACCTCCAGCTGCTGGAATGAGCAAATATGTTTTATTAGTCACAAAAAACATACAGTTTGTTATCATCACTGTCATCAGTTAACAACATGTGTTAAATGGATTGTCTCATGTTAAATATAGACACCAAATACATCTATGTACCTGCAGAGGATTTCTTAACTTTTTTTGAATTGGCTGTCTGCAGTATGTACCTATATTACATAACCAAAACAACCAACTAAAACAAGCACAAAAAACATATTTTAACCAGCATCTCCACCTGTAACATTGTCTCTTACAAACTGTGCGGTTTATACAAAAAAGTGCAACTTACCATTATGCAGTGTAATGACTCAATCAACAGTGAAAGAGCAGGTATTTCAATTTGCCTTTACCATTAAATGTATGCTGGTATGTGTCAAAGTTTACTTGTGCAGTGTCTATCAAAATTTTTCGTTACCCTCTCTGTCAGCCTTTATGTCTTTTTCTTTCTGTCACTGTTATTTCTTGGGATATTTTTCTTTGGCCAGTCTGACAAAGTCCTCAGCACTGTCCAGTGACACCAGGCAGTCCTGAGAGAAAGATGGAGGCAGATGAGGAACATGAAAAAACTGAAATAGGGGACATTGGAAATGGCAGATGCAGATGGAGCAATAAAGACATAACTGTGTGTGTGTATGTCTGTGTGGGTGTGGGTGTGTGTGCGTGTGTGTGTACCATAACATAGAGGTATCTGGTCTGGGGTCCTGTCCCAGGAGGGAAGAGAGAGGTGTGGTCCAGCAGCTGTTTCAACAGTTCGGTAGATCTGTTATTATGCTCCTGATCTCGACTGAACCGGCTCTGTCTGTTAACACACAGCAAGGAATCCACCTCACGCTGATAACCTGCAGAGACAGAGATGGAAAGTCAAAAGTACAGGGGAAAATTAAATGACAGGAGGACAACAGAGTCAAACAGAGTGCAGTGAATTGGATGAAGTGGAGATGAGGCTAAGCATCTCACCTAGCTGCAACAAGATTTTCTTCCATCGAGCTCTGACTTCTCGTCTTGCATAGCGCAAAGTGTGTATGTCATAATTCAGCTTCTCCCATTCCTATGGGCAAATACACAATACATGAATATAAATTTATCATATACAAAAAGTGTTCTTTAACTAACTAACTAATATATGTCACCAACATTGCGGTTTGCGATGCCGTAATCATAGTTTGGTTTCTGTAAAATGAACTGAACAGTTGAATTGTGGAGAATCTATCTGAGCTAACAATGTGTACCTTGTCAATATTGACAAATGCTTAAACATTTATATCTTTGCGCATGTTCATACCGTGCTTTGCACAAGCTTTAGGTGGGTTTTTAAGAGACTTAGTCCTCAGTTTTTTTGCTCCTTATTTTGTAGGACGGTTGGGCACAAGCAGCTGATGCTGATTTAATTGTGATAGTATTATTTTTGCAGGTAACCTTTCAGATATCAATTGACTGGGCAATCTGGATATGATTAAAAGTTTGTACTGATGATGGCTTTAGAAAATTTAGTGGGTTCATTAAAATCATTACACTTCACACTGACCATATGAATGTGGCCCAAATGTCATGACAATTCATCCAGTAGCTGTATAGGGATTTCACCAAAAACCAGAAATGTCAACCCATGGTGCTTCTAAAGAAGTCGAGGATCATTAAAGTCATCCTCTGGGGAACATGAATGCCTGAAAGAAATTTCAGGTCAATCCATCCAATAATTGAGATATTTCAGTCTGGAAAAAAGTACTGACATCACCATCCCTGGAGCCACATCACTAGCATGGCTAGAAACTTAGCAGAAATTAACTGGTGAATTTCAGATGTTGTGACACAAAATATTAAATAAACCAGATTTTATCTGACGCTCAAAGACCTTCAAAGTCCACAGTCCTCCCACATACAGCAAGTGTTTTTACTTATCATGCCTAATTAGGCCCCTTCTGTGTGGACATGTAATGCTTCATTAAATTAGTTTTTTTGCCCGTCTTCAACCTTAGCAACAATCAGCTAGAATAAGTGAAACCACCTGCCGAGGTGGTTAAAATTATCTTAAGCTTTGTGCCTTTTCACTGCAGACTTTTAAACATATCATAGTAGGAAAAAATGAAATAAATGATAGTTGAATTTCATTTGGCTGCTCCACTTTTAAGGTCCTGGTAATGTGCATGCTGGCTCACTGTCACACTGTAACCTGAGCTTTTACTGCTTTGACACGTCAAAATATTTGGTATTGAAAATGTCTGTGTCATTCAGAATGTCACACTGATGCCAGGTAGCATAACTGGTAGTGTTTCAAACAGATTTCCTTACTGAAAGATACTGTGAACTGTTTTACACACTGCCATGTCCTACTTTACTGAATGGGCTTTTTCCCCCACTGCTTAATTACCTTTTGATGCATTCTGAGTCTGCTTGGCCAATATTAAAAAGACTCCCACACCATAACAGGAATGGTTCAGTGAATGTTCTGTTTGAATGTTCAGCCAGGCTGTTGGCCCACATCTCTATTAAGGAATCCATTTATTAACACAATGTGCCCACTGTGTCCTGCAGCCAGCTATTATCAACGTTAAGACTATTCAGACAGTTCAGACTGTCTGATCAGAGACTGAAATCTTCTACATGGAGATTGACTGAGATGTAATCTGGATATATAGAAGGAAACGGTCTCTGAGTGATGGTCCCGATGCAATAGGACTCATACAATCTGTATATTTGAATGTGTCACTAACATAGCCACAACAATGTTTTTAAACACATTATTTACACTAAATGAATCAAGCAAAGTTAGTTTTGTAGATGTGAATTACTGAGTGACAACCAAAGAGGCATTTTGGAAAAAAATCCCAAATAGGGATGAACTAGAGGGATCATCCTGGAGCGAGTTGCCCTGCGTCTAACTCATTCTAACACTCTAATAAGAAACCTACAGCAAGTTACTGTGTGATAAGTATAGGGTCACTGATTGAGTAAGTAAATAAAGTATGTCGCCTCTTTGTGTGCATTGTGTGTGTGTGTGTGTGTGTGTGTGTGTGTGTGTGTGTGTGTGTGTGTGTGTGTGTGTGTGTGTGTGTGTGTGTGTGTGTGTGTGTGTGTGTGTGTGAGTGAGTGAGTGAGTGAGTGAGTGGAGTACACACTAATCAATGGGAGCTAGTGTCACAGGTTAGAGTTAGAATTAGGTTTGGGTTAGGCATTCAGTTGTGATGGGTCAGGTTAGGATAAGGGGTTAGAGAATGAATAATGTCAATGTGTGTGTGTGTGTGTGTGTGTGTGTGTGTGTGTGTGTGTGTGTGTGTGTGTGTGTGTGTGTGTGTGAGATTGTGATATGAGTCTTGACGTCAATTGGATTGGTAATTTTTGCATTTCATTCTCACTTAAAAAAACATAACAATTTGACAAACAAGCATGTTCCCTTACGTGTGGATAATATGATTTGTAGGCCGGAGGCATCTCTGTAGCAGCACAATGCTTCATTTATGGTATGTTGTAACACAACACAAAAATTGCCACTCCTGCAATTTGGATATTGCACTTGAGCATATTGTGATTTCGATAATATTTCAATTAACTGTTCAGCCCTACTTGGAGTTCTTCTGAATGTTGCATTAAACATAAACACAAGCAACGCTGCGTGCCTCTTTATACATCAGCAGACAAATTGACTTCTGGCTCACTTTCCTTCATTACTCTGGAAACACCAAGTTAATTTCTGCCAATAAGATATCTGTTATATTAAGTTATTTTAGAATCTAGGTCAAGTTCATTTGCTGATGTGAGTCAAAAGCTTCTTTGAGAGCCACATGTGTACAGTATGTCTTCTCCCCTTATTAGATAAAGAGGTTAGAGATCTGTGATGGAACAGATAAGAGAATTACTGTTTTACTGAATTACAGTAGTACCGCTTTGTACTAGCACAACTGTGGATTTTCTAAAAGCATGTGCGCATTTAGAAATACAGTAAATCTTTGTCCAGATCTAAATGTTGGGTCTCTGCTTGGTTAATTTACTGATAACTGTGGGAAATCTATGAACAACAGCTACACACAAAAATAATGCAAAATTCAGTGTAACCCAGTAAATAGACAACTCTGTCAGATGGTGTAGTGACTTTTGTCAAATTCTTTTAAATTTCTGTTAAGAAACATCAAGTCAGCTGGAATATCGATAAAGAAAAACTGACATGTTAAAATGTGAAATAGCTGTAGATATAGATATATTTCATTATACGCTGAAGTTAAAATAAAATATGTAAAAATGAAATGGCTCTCAACTGTAAAATTGTGACTTTTGCTCCATTTTCATCATCCCATCATTATTTTAAGTAACCCTAAAAAGGATCAGGCAATCTGGTCATTTCAGATGAAACTGGGACCTTGGAAGGTGACTGCAGTAGTCAGTAATAATGAGTAATAGTCAGTAATAGTAGTAATAAATCATAACTTAGCTTAGCTTAGTTTAACTGAAAATCCACAATAAAGACACATTTATTCTCACATTCAGCTGTGGTGAATTATGATATAAAAATGAAAACTCTTAAAGAGTGTACGCTGTGTCTTGCATAGATATAATACGATCCTCTGGTCTGTGTAACATATTAAGGAGAGGAAGTCTTATTTCCAGGGATTTTCAATGTTAAAAAAAATTGTCAGTGTCCAATTTTTGTCATTTTGAACGGATACAAACAGTTACTTTTTCTCTATGAAATGTATTTATTCCCTCGCACTGCTCTTCATATCATACACAGCAACAATACACGTTTATTTCACCTCTGTGGCCTTGTCAGCCTGGTCTCTCATGCTGATAAAAGCCTGTAGCTCTCTGTCCGATCCTCGCCTGATGGGAGAATCACGGCGTGTGTTTGTGCTGGCCCAGGGCTCAGCTGTGCTCCTTTGGCCTTGCTTGTTGCTCCGCGGGCTCCTTTTCGAAGGCTGTGGGCCAAAGAGGCTCTCCTCTTCTGTGTCACTGTCGCTGGACTCGCTGGATAACAGATCTGGTCGCCTGGGAGCTGTGGTGGTGCGCATGCTAAAGAGGAAGACAGAAGAGTGAAAGGAGATCACTGTTTCAAAATTCAGATATGATTGTCTTGAAACTCATTAAGATGTTTTAGATTCTAGTATATTAATAATAAATGGAGACTGAAGGCATATCTTCAGGTTTGTCGCCATGTTTGTCAGGTGTTTTTATCTCACCGCAAAATGGCGCTCTTCTCTTCTCTGTTGTGTTTCAGATAGTAGTGACAGCAGCAAATGGTGAATTTAGCACCCATTGGTCCTTTAAAAAAAAAAAAAGGTTCCAACAATGGATATCTATCCTTCCTGATTTAATCCAACTTCCGTCACACCTCCTGCCACAGGTTTCATCCAGTCTCCTCAGGAAACCTGAATATTTCCAAGCTGTCAAATCCTCATTTGCAAACGTCCAAGAGTAGAAATCCAGGCAAAGGTACTAACTTGTTATGTCCATCCTCCTTTCTCCATGCCTGCCCTGGCCTAAATGAGAGCCATCTGTCAATTACATTATCCGCGTGAGTCCAAACAAGGACGACAACAACAACTACAACACACACACGCACACACACACAGGGCAGTTGAGGATGAATGTCACATTTGTTCAGCAACTCCTGATAGTGCAGAATGCAGTGGAAGAGTCATAGCTTTGTAAACACAAGCTCACTGCACAGTTTGCACTTTAAATCGGGGTTTGTCCCATCATGTACTCCCTGCTCTGTAATTAGTTCTGTGAAACGTCTGTGTTCATGCTCGCAGGAGGAGAAGCATTATGAGTGTTTGGGTAAGATAGATACATAAAGAAACAAGCAGAAGGCCTGCAACTGTACCTTGGGATATCACTTGTTATATAATTTTACTGACATCTCATAAAGGTTAATATATAACTGATTCATAATTGTTTCTACAATCCCACATAGCTCACATTTTATTTACCTCAGTATAAGATTGTTAAGATTGCTGGTAATAATTGTTTTTTGTCCACATGGCAACAAGGTCACCTATCTGAACATAATGTACTGTTGCTGCTGCTGGAAGTGACAACAGTGTTAATGCTGCAGGCGCAGGTGCAACAGGTAAAGAAACAGTGGCTTGTCTGAGGAGGGAAAGTGACAGGAAAGGTCTAAGTGAGAAAGAGCAAATGAGGATGACATTTAAATGTTGGATACTGGGTTCGTTCCTGCTGATAAACAGTGGCTTAGAGACTCCTCACGGGTGAGTTGAGTTGAATTTATTATTAATCTATTAGGTATAGTGTCATCAGTGTTTAACCTAACCAAGAGTGTCCAAGCAATTTTCATTCAGTTTTGTCTTCAATGGTTTGCCAGTCACACGAATCGAGACTAACAATTCCCCTATACCTCCCTTTAAAGGTATAGCAGTTATTGCAGTTGTTTCGTGCAGGTGTTTCACAGTCGAACTGCAACCTTTGTTAATTCATGTTCAAATAAACTAAGTGTTGACATACTGGAGGTAAGGTTCCTTTAAAAAAAACTTATTAATTCCATTCATTTTTACATTTACAGTTCAGAGGAGGGTTTGCAATCAACATGGAGCTATGATTACACCAAGTATCACCCCATGGATGAGGTAAGGGTCTCTTTAAATGTTTCTAGGTTGGGCTTTCCTCAGGGGATATTTTATTAGAAATACATTTTCTATGTTGTGTCACAGCCCTTGTTCTTCTTTTTAAATTTGCACTTTAATCTTTGTATAGCACAGATGGACCTTGACCAGAGAAAACTATAAATAGCGGTATTGAAATGGATTATCACATTGATTAAATCGCACCACAGATCTACAGGTGGATGGAAGAAGTCGAGCGAGGAAACCCAGGGCTGGTCTCCTCTGCTGTGTATGGACAAACCTATGAAGGACGAAATATCACACTGCTGAAGGTAAACAAATAAAAAAAAAATCACTATGACATACACAAGTGAACACATGGAAACATGATGTAATCCTTCTTGTTAAACAGCGTTGTCAGTAATACTGCAGAGACACTGCAGAGGACCGGTGGATATAAAACATGTTTTTATGTTTACTTTCACTCAACCAGTGTCACTTGCTTCTTACCCAGTTATTTATTCTCAGCATTTCCTAAAATGACCCTCATTCACCCACACTGGCTCGTGTCGTGTGTCCTCTCCAGCTGGGCCTGAAAAACTCAGAGGGCAGAGAGAAGAAGGTGATCTGGGTGGACTGCGGTATCCACGCTCGAGAGTGGATCGCTCCCGCCTTCTGCCAGTGGTTCGTTAAAGAGGTGTGTGCGCTCAGACATCATTTCAGTCATACACACGCACGCAAACAAGCGCGCTCTGACATGTTTGTTTGAAATTCTTCCTTTGTTCAGATCGTGAACTCGTATAAAACCAACAAGAAGCTGGAACAGATGCTGCAGAACCTGGACATCTATGTTACTCCTGTAATTAATGTGGATGGATATATATTCACCTGGACCAATGACAGCGTGAGTCCTTCTTAAATTCAGCAAGCACCACTGTGAACACATGGACTTACTGTTTTAGGACTGAGTGACATGTCTCCATCTTGTGTCTGCTCAGTGAAAGCATCACATTTAGTCTGTCAAAGATATGACTGTAAATGAGTGACTTCATTAACACTGCACACACACTCTCTGTGCCTGCATCTGTGTGTTGTTTTCATGTAGACTCGTCTGTGGAGAAAGTCCCGTTCCCTCCCTCCCCAAGGAAGTGACTGTTATGGTGTCGACCTCAACAGAAACTTTAATGCCAACTGGGGAAGTGAGTTACATACTGTCCTCAAAGTAAAGTGTGATTGATAACACACAGACAAAAAACACTGACTTAGTGTAATTAGACATTATTGTGTCAGTGTGTAGCCCTTTTTAGTGAATTCATATTTTAGAATTACTTTTGACATAAGAAAACAAACATATTGTAAACATGTCCCTCCTTGTTGTTCCTCTCCCCAGCCGTAGGTGTGTCATTTGACAGTTGTGCCAACACCTACTGTGGGAAATCACCAGCGTCAGAGCCAGAGGCTAAAGCTGTGATGGACTTTGTTGGTAACTACCTCTGAAATTACATTAAAAACAATTGCATTATCAAAAATGAGATGGTAGTTTTTTTTTAAATATATGTGTCATAAATTACATGTACAGTAAGTCCATAATTAAAAATCATGAAAACATAAATCTATAAAATCATAAGATATAAAAGCCCCAGTTTAAAAACATTACTGACTTCATTACTTAGGTGCTGCTATGCTCTTGTTTACATTCACTCAGGGGTCGTACCTGTTGTCATCTAGATACCAATACCATTTTTGTTCTGTCTGTATCTAGGCGGAATGGCTAAACAGATTCTGTGTTTCCTCACTATCCACTCTGCTGGGCAACTCATACTCCTGCCATATGGCCACCCTGAGATCTCTGCACCCAACTACAATGAACTGGTGAGTGCGTGCGTGTGTACGTGCATGTGAATTTTTATGAAGCACAGTAGTGGACCTTTAGGTGAAAGATAAACGCATTACGTGTGAACTGTGCAGGTTTCAGTTGGCAAGGCTGCAGCAGCAGAGATGAAGAAGGTGCATGGAATGAACTACACTGTAGGGACGTCTCCACAAATCCTCTGTAAGACTCACTCACACATGCACACATACACACACACACACTGACCTGACCTCTTCCTCCATGGCCTTGCCTGTCCTAAATAGTTGTTATTAGCACACAGTCTGCTCTGCACGTGTGAAGTCACTCTAATGAGCAACCTAAATAAAAAGAATGAACACTAAGGCCACAATTTGAAATTCATATTGTCTTTAGTATGACTTAGTGAGAGGGATATGGCATCATCTGCTTGACATATTGTGGATTTGTGTCTTTTGGCATTTTATATGTCTTCCCTTCTCACACAACACACAGTTCAAGTGGAAGTGAAATACTTATGTGCATTTTCTATTGAAGGAAATTTGTTGATGTCTCTTACACTTTTTGCTTCCATCCCTCCTCCTCTGACCCTTCCTCTTCCTCTTCCTTGTCATCTCTCTCTTTCCCTCTGTCACCATCAGATCCAAACTCAGGTTCGAGTCGTGACTGGGCTCGTCTCATTGGTATCCCATTCTCGTACACCTTTGAGCTGAGGGACAAAGGTGAGTTGGACTTCAGTAACATGTACTCAATATAGTCATCCGCCAAACATAACGCGCTGACTTTGACTAAGAAATACTTTGATGTCACTTAACGATCCTCCAGGTGAGTTCAGCCACTTGCTACCAGAGGAGCAGATACAGCCGGCCTGCGAGGAGGCGTACGCAGGAGCTCTCTCCATCATCGCTCATGTTCACGACAAGACTTTCACTGACGGTACCCTCCCTAACGCTGCTGTCACCACGGTGATGGGCTTCAACACAGTTTCTGGGGTTGCTATGACGATGTGGTGCACTCTCATGACTGTGTTACTCACTGCAGGGATCTCAGTGTAAGACTCAATCATACAAAGCTGGGTTAGAAGGAGATACTGCAGATTCTGGTCAGGCCTCTTTCAGAAGGGTCAGAGGTGATGACTGAGCATTCAACGGAAATATTTAATATTGCAATTATATCTACAATCTATTGTATTTTTTATCATCATTAGTGTATATTAATGTTGTGTAAATTTTGATTTTATTGGAGGCAACCGACTTGAAACAAAATTTCACAGCAACATGATGTTAATGCTGTTGTACATGCTTTGCACAGCAGGGGGCAGCGTTGCCTTATTTTACACACCACACTCTTTCCCATCCGTGTGGGGCTTCTCTCAACCTGACGCATTTCATTTTATTAAATTCATTTTCTTTATCTGTGTCACGCGGCTGATGAAGTTTACATATACGTTAGTCTCCTCTCTCATATATGAGCATCTTCTTGTTTTGCCATCACAACTGATTCTCACAATCTCCAGCATCAGGTTCATGTCAAAAGACACACACATCATATGACTTGATGAAAGTACACTTTAATGAGGACTGTGAGATGGAGGTTTATCTGTGATTAATTTTTGTGAAAATTTCCATGAAGAATTTTGAGCATCAAAGAGTTCATGGTTTCTCTCTTGGGGTAGGTGCAGTGTTGCTGTAGAGCAGGGTTCTTGAACAAATGTATCTATACAAAAAAAAAAAATCATTGTCACACTTTAATAAACAGTGGTGGAAAACCAGACTCATGTTTTGGTACTGCACTGGGTTGAAACATGAATGTATCAGCCAAAGGCCATGAAAATGTGTCGTTAACAGATCAGCAAAAAATGTAATGTCATATACAGATGGCAGAGATTTCTTCCCTTAATATGCTTCTTTGCACTGCATTGACAAAACATTCTGTGGTGGGACTTCACGTCCCTCTGCTTTCCGTCGTCCTTTGTCATCCATTTGCAATTTCAAAATCTTAATCACACAGTCTATCTGGAGAAGGACTAGATTTTTGGGAGGCAGCTGCCTCAAGCTTGAAATTAATTTTCAGGTGGCTTTATAAAAATTTTTTTTTTTTTTTTTTTTTTTACACAGATGGCCTCAAAATGCTATTCCAGTCATGTCTTAGAAGGAATTTTTCATGTTGATGTCCTCTGATGTAAAGACCACACTGCAACACACAGAACCAGTGTTAATGAGCCACAGCTCAGACCGCTGAGGTCATTCATGTCACCGTCAGAAGCTGAACTTCTTTCACTCAAGTTTTAGGATCTTCCTATATTTCTCACATTTCATTTTTCCTGCACTGGAGGGCGTTGGCTTTGACATTTTCTCATTGACTTTGAATTTTTTTACATCTATTTGGGAAAAAAGTGTAGACGAGTGGGTTTCTGTTGAGAACTTTAGATACACGGTTTTCCCCTCAACCTATGTCCTCTCTCTCTCTCTCTCTCTCTCTCTCCCTCCCTCTCTCTCTCTGTTTCTCTGTGAGATTTATATTTCCAGAGTGTATTCCCCCCTGCTACCTCAATGACTGCCAGACCACCAGTTATACAGACAGACACACACACACACAGACACACACTTGGCCACTGACAATGTGACATTGACATACTGCAGTTGAATACCTTATGTGAGGGTGAGTGATGGACCAGTCACCCTGATGGCTGCTTCCTAAAAGTGTGTGTGTGTGTGTGTGTGTGTTTGTGTGTGTGTGTTTGTGTGTGTGTGTGTGTGTGTGTGTGTGTGTGTGTGTGTGTGTGTGTGTGTGTGTGTGTGTGTGTGTTGTGTTGTGTTGTGTTGTGTTGTGTTTGAGCAGCAGTGGAAATAGAATTATATTCCAGCTCACATGAAACCTCAACAGAACAGAAAGACGGGTCAAACACCAGGGGACCAAGAGAATAATAAGCAGGAACACTGACACACACACACACACACACACACACACACACACACACACACACACACACACACACACTCACACACACTCATATACAGGCCTTCAGGGAAAAAGCTATTCGCTGCTCCATCACTTACACTCCTAAAAGATACTCACAGAAGACTTGGTGAAGCAGAGCAGAGCTTCCTGACATACACACATATGAACATAAGAACTGGGCAGGGATTCAGAGACACAGATTGAAGGTGATAATAATTCACAGTGAAGTCTGGCTGGTTTAGTTATGATCAGCTCATCCATCTACTTGTGTGTGTGTGTGTGGGGTTGAGCTCGCATCAATGTAGCAGGGGGAAAAAACACACCGTGTATAAATCACAGGAGAAAGAGAGAGAGAACCAAAAAAATCAAGCCTACCCGTCAAGAGAGAGGTGAATGAAGAGTGCATGGAGGGGACAAAGAGAGGGACCCAGGAAGACAAAAAGATGAAGGAGGGTGACATGAACAGGAGAGCACAGCAAAGTGTACGATTCACAAAACAAAAGTGATTCAATGAAAACAAACAGCAAAAGATTTACACTCCGGTCTTCCAACACAGGGACGAAAAAAAGTGGCAGGTGTCCATTTGAAATGATCAGTGTATCCACTGTTCTGTAGGTTTACAATGGAAAATAAAGCAAGACACATCACAGCTTCACCTGGTCTGTTATGAGCAGTAGCTCATGGCGGCTAATGTGAAGCTAATGTTAGCAAACTTTAGGTAGATACTGATTTGTAATGGGAGTATTTGACTTTATACTTCTGTCCATTTGTGCTATGAAGTTAGAATAAAACTAATGTCATATGTTTTACTGATGTTGCCTAATCATAACGTGTGGCCACAGTGCTGTAACTGCTTTTCAGTAAGTTATATGAACTCACTTTAAACTGCAAGTAACCATAGCAACAGTACTTACAGACATTTCCTATCTTAAGTCTTAAGTTAAGATAGGAAGAGTATAAGCTTTTTCCCAGTTTGGTATTAGGGAAGCAAATCCTAACTAATTTAAGGAATCCTGTCTTATCTTACTTCCTTCTATCCTAGGTTAGGAAATCATCAGTACTCCATCCAACACTGGCTATTTTTGTAACGCATTATATTTCTAATTGAAACATATAAAAATAGCCACTTTAGTCTGAAAATCTCCTTTAGCAAAAAAACAAAGCGCATTTATCAATTGCACTACAACCAGGAGCGCCTCTTGTTGCCGGGTCGGCCTCTCCAAATATGGTTGTAGCTTCACGGCTAACTGCAGGATCACGGCTTGGGGTAGCCTGATTGTACTGATGGAACTTTTGTCAAAGGGCAGTAATATGGATTAAACAAGCTAGCTAAGTGGTGCAAAAGTCAGGACAGCTTAACTGTTATACTAAAGTTAGGAGAGTTTATTTAAGATTTTGGAAAGTTAAGAAGCTTGTGTAAATACACATTTCCTATCTGAAGTTAGGAAGGGAACATTGACTTAGGACCTGTTCATCTGTAATTGCTTTTTTCATACCTTACTCTAGTTACCATGGTTACCTAAAAGGTAGGATAGGATCTGCAAGTTGGTCTCTGTAACATCGCCCCTGTACTTGTGAAATAGACCTAACCAGTCAATTGTGAGTTACAGGTCTTACAAACAAACTTGAAAAAAGGAGGAATGACCATTTAGAGAAAGCTTCTCTAAGTAAACACACAACACTGTCTTGTCTGTCTGCCATTAATTTTGTATTCCACAGTGTCTTTCCACGCACTGTATCATTGCTCACTTACATCAGCACATCCTTACTATTCAGACCACAGTAGAACTGTGTGAAAGACAGGAGCTACAAACTTCCTAAGTGCTCTTCCAGTTTACCAAGCGGAGAGGTAGCGGTGATCTTTACTAAGTGCTTTTAAAAATCCAGCCTACCTTTTATTGCAACAATGATTCAATAGAGCACAAGAGTTGAGACTTTTTTTAAAACCCATTTTTATTTCTCCACTGTCCCGGCAGAAGCTCATTAAATCAAACTGTCTTAGTGATATTGTTTGGACCCTCAAGCAATAATTTCACAGACTTTTTTAGTCTCCGATCAATACAGAGCAAGTCACCAAGGGACGTTTGACACTGACCACCCTGCCTCTGTGTTTGGCAGTGATTTCTGTGGAAAAGCTAGAGAGGAAAAAAGATGGAGAATGGATATTTTCACAGGATTCGGTGTGGTTTATTGTGATGAATTTTGATTGGACATTTCCTGTAATGTTTCAACAATGAAGACCTTGTCGAAATGTTAATTACAGCCAGCTAAAGGAAATGATAGCAATATGTTTATTCAGGCTTAAGTATGTATTTTTAGGGTGAGACAATACATATAAACTCCGACAAACTCTCTGTGAATCCCCCAGGATGCAGCCAAGGTTCAACTTCCAGACGTTTCGGGTTAAAAGAGGAGAAATCTTGTTTTTGTTTCTGCAAGTGCTGAGATTATTGCGAGAACCAGCTCTAATTCGTCTGCTCCACTTTATTGTACATGGATGCAAGTGGGAAAAGACCCTTAGTGCTGCTCTCCTTTCAACACAGAGTGTGTCTAAGATGATATCCCCAATATGCCCGCATGTTTCACCACTGATACGTTCTCAAGCTTTAGGTTGTGAAGGGTTCCACGGGGCTCTTCGGCTCCTTTTAAAACACGTGTTCACGTGTGCCACACACATTCAGATGATGAATGGAAGTGCATGTGAGAGGGCTGTGGGCTGTGGACCCATGACACATCTTTGCCACATACTTTTATTGCTAATCAATATAGATGACACCATTTTTTACACACTGTCACTGACAATCAATGGGAATTATACCATGCTTTTTAACTGTCACCGGTAATCAATGAGGGTGGCACCATCATCTGCATCTCCTGATCATTACAACTGGTGATCAATAACGAAGCTGGCTGTGGATGACACATGATCATCATACTAGCGGTCAGTGATGATAGGTAGACGTGTGTGTGTGTGTGTGTGTGTGTGTGTGTGTGTGTGTGTGACGTTAAAGAACGGAAATGTGTGAGGCTGAGTGGCAGACAGACGGAGGGAGGGAGCTCATGAAAACAAAGGCACAGACAAAAGGTGGGCGGAAAGAATGTGACACCAGAGAGACAAAAGCTCAGGAAGCGGAGCGGCCACATTTCAAATCATCATTAGGTCAAGGCTGTCAGGAGTAGACAACACAACCTCCCTCCTTCCTTTCCTTCCTTCCTTCCTCCCTTCCTTCCTTTCTTCCTGATTGTGCAGGTGCTGACAGTGCTCAAAAGGAGATGCAATTTAATGTCATCCGCCAATCTCACATTAGCAATAATACTCAAGAATCAAATGTGTTGGATTTACACCTGCTGTAATATATGTTTTGATTAGTTGGGGGCAGTGCACCAAGGTGTAAACACACCTACAGTATCATCACCTCATATGGCAAACATGTTAGCAGCTGCCATGAGCCTGTATATGAAGTCTTCTCTGGATTCCCAGCAACTGTAAGTCCAATATCAGCTCTTCTTTTAGTTCTGTTGTGGTGTCTACTTTCTCCTAACTCCAGAAGACGGCGGACTACTATGCAAACTGGTATGACCATCAGTAGCAATTTAATGACCAGTGTCTTTCCCAAGGACACTCGTGGACAACAGACTACCATCCTGTAATTTCCACCTCCTGAGCCAAAGCCGACACGCCATCTTCGGCGCCTGTGGTTGACTGGAAATTTCACCCTTGCCTGAAGGAAATCGGGCGCAGCTGTGTTCACCAACCAGTCGCTAACTTTGTCTGTTTGGGGCAGAACTGGTAGAATACAGGATGAACTTTATCAGAGTGGTTTTTTTTTAAGCCGAAAAGAGTTGTCTGCACTGCTGCGAGCAAGGTCGCTTAGGGTGGAGAGAGTGAATCAAGCCCGAGAAGTTGTTCTGTGTAAAACCAAAACATTAAATATAAAAATATTGATCAGAGTAAATTCAACAGAAGAATCTGCTTACAAGTTTTGCAAAGCTTTCAACTGTGGCTGTTTGTTTATCATTAAATAATGAAGTGGATGTTTTTTTCCTACCTTTATTCTGATCCTTGCTTATTTAGAGGTGATTATTATTTATTATTATTTGGTATAAACCAAGGTTTCAGGTCCCTTAAAAAAATCTACTTTTCATCTCCTTTCCCTATCTGTGTCTCTTTGAGTGTGAATATGCTTGTGCATTAGTATATATTTGTGTCAGTACATCTGCCACTACATTATCATAGGTGACTGGAAAGCCAATGGTACTTTCATCGGTGGTAGATCATGTAATAATTAAGATCCCTTTGCAGTTGCTGATGTGATTTCAGAAGCAGAGTGAGTCACTCCTCGTGCTGGTCTGAAGAGGATATACTGATGTGCAGACATGTAGGTGTGGTGCTCCTGTAAAAACATGGAAATTTTACTGTTTCTCTTGTCCCAGTTCTCACCAGTGACCGTGTGAGCACAGGGGTGATTTATTTTATTTACTTAACCAGGATGAACTTTTCGACTGCAGCCAGCTTCCTCTCAAGTTTTGTACAAGTGAAGGAATGTGCTGAAAATCTCTCTGAGAAATCTTTTCCTCATTAGCGTTTGCATTTTAGTCTGTCTCTAAATCCTGCTATGTGTTTCAATACAGAATATGAAAAGTGTCTCATTCCTTCTCTCAGATAGACAACTAGCATCTTTAAGCTGTTATTTTAACCTTCCTGATTGACAGTCCTTTCTCATCCGTGAACAATTGCGTCTCCTTGAACCTTGAAAACAAGACAAGACGTATTCCCCCTACGTCCCGCTTGGCACTCTCGCTCCAACTGTTGACCTGACATTCTCCACATGAGATAACTATGAAAATAACTCACATCCTTTTTTTCCTGTTCACGCACCAAGAGATAAAGCAACAGAGAGAGAGTAGAAAGCAAGATACAGAGGAAGTGGACGGCTAGAGCACCGCAGTGAGAATAGAGAGAGAGAGAGAGACAGAGAGAGAGAGAGAGCGAGAGCGAAGCAGACAAACTAACAGAGACCACACAGCAATCACGCCAGTCATAGACCATCACCGAGAGGTGACTGGGCCATCTGTGTCTCTGTCCGCCTGTAAAATGACTTGCCATCAAAACAGGAAATAGCCAATATTGCACTAATACACTGAGGGGACACACCGAATGCCCTGATGGACATCTCTGTTCTCACACAATTTTGTGCTTGTGTGCAGTTCTGTGTGTTTTGAATGTGTGTGTGCATGTGTGATTTAGTGTGATTTAGTGTGCATATGCATGTGTGCTGTCAACGCATTGCTTTTTCGTACGTCTTTAGTTTTTATATCTTTACTCTCTCTGGACAAGTGGCCTCTAACTTCAACATGGAAAAACAGTATTTCTCTCGCTCACTTGATAATGATGGAAACAGACACGGCGTTTGATCAGGACTAATTCAGAAATCAAACACAGAATAACGAAGTTAATATTGCAAAGAATGACTCAATTCTTGGACAGAGTTTGAATTATTCTGTTTTAATAATGTGGAAAATGGAAAGAAATAATCTTGGACTCACTGTTATTTTATTAGGCATACTCTCGGGGGAAAGTTTGGTGTGTGCATGTGTGTGTGTGTGTGTGTGAGAAAGTAATATGTTCATGACGGATTGAATCTGTGGCTTTATAGATCTACATGTTGATTTATGGTACCACTGGACTGAATAATGAATGTGTTTTTGTGTGTGTGTGTGTGTGTGTGTGTTTGTGTGTGTGTGTGTGTGTGTGTTTCTGGATGTCTGTTGTACGTCTGCGTGTCCACACTTTCACTAGTGTATGCATGTGAGTGTCGTGACCTGACAGCGGATCATGAATGATGATGATGGTAATCAATAGCTGCTCAGATCCTTGACCACTGTGGAAGGCTGTAGGTGACTGACATGGCGCGTAGATAAACACGCGCACATTTACACACACTTACGCACACATTTCACAATCCTCCACCTCCCCTTCCAGAAACTCTCCCCTAAAAACACTTTCAGTGGGACCGCTTTGCAAAGTCCAATCTTTCCCTTTGTTTCCTTTGAAGCAAGAAAACAGATTCTACAGTTCGTTGATTGGTTAAACAGAGGAGAGGGAGGCTTGCAGCTCCTCTCACCATAGGTTCACTGTTCACTGTTTCACTTTCCTCTACCTCCAGGTGGCACTGTTGAACAGCACAGAGACACCGACGACTTTGAGGGAGGCAGCGAGTCTATAATTGTTTGCTATGCATAGTGTGTAGATGTCTGCTCAACTTTATGTTTTGCACATTGATGATATGTGATGAACAGAAGCACAGGAGAAGCTGTACGCCAAGCATACATACACTGATATAAGTTAGGCCCATTCATTTGTAAATATTACAAGTTTACGCAAATAAGACCCCCCATTTTAGCTATATAGTAATGCTATCATACTCATAATATAACAGGCTCATGGCACATCACATAATAAGTAGCATCAAATAATATACCAACATACTGTAGGTTATATTAGGCTGCCTTTCCTGATTTAGTTTTGTACAGTACATAATGATGAAAACCAATAATGAGCTAAATATCAAAGGTCTTTTCTGAGTCTGACTTTCTCACTCACTCACTTGTGACTGTGTGTGTGTGTGTGTGTGTGTGTGTGTGTGTGTGTGTGTGTGTGTATAGATGTGCGTGGGTGTGTGTGGGTGGTGTTTCACACAAATGAGCATACAGCTGTGAACTCAAGCTTGATTTCTTCTACCAGTAGTTTCAACCAGAAAAGAAAAGAAAAAAAACATCCGCTCAGTTTCCATTTATTTTTCATCTTTCTCCCTCCGTCTTCGTGTCCTTCTGACTCATTCTTGTCCTTTCTCCCGCTCAGTGCACGTGCTGCTTTTTACTGTAAAGCCACAGACTTAGTTCACCTAGTTCACAGATGAGATACCCAATCCTAGAGACACACACCCTAATGCACACCCACAGCAGAAGATGGATAAGGCTCTGGAGTAATAAGACATGGATGTGCACACACAGGAGCCAGCCAGAGTTTGGGCCCCTGCCCAGCTGTCCTCGGGGAGAGAGTGCCCTTTAGCCTACATAAGAAACATATTCCTGCATCTGTCAGGGTGTCATCATTTCTCATGCTACTGTGTCAGGGTCAAGCTGCTGAGCCACTGGTGGCAGACAGTCAGGGTCCGACTAGATGAAGAAATCTTTGCTGATGTTGTGAGCAATACCTGGCTTTCTTTTTAAAGTTAACTTATTCCAAATTGGAGAAAACATTAACGCTGCAGCAAAGCACTGGCTGAGAATTAACCTTTAATTTACTGATTGACATTAAGGAGCGATTTTGTTATCCACTCTGGAAACTCCACTCAGCTATCATAATCCACAACTCACAGGAACAGTCTGGGATGCTGTGCCCTTTTGTTTCCATTAAAGCATGTGTCCTTTTGAAGAGCTCTTTTCTGCCTAGTCTTTTGCCTAATCTCTCTCTTCCCATTCTCCGTCATACTCAAACACACACACACAAATATGAGTTCTTGCTAGAGTGACACAGAAGTCCTGCATTCAGCATGGTTGAGTTGGACAGTAGTTCCATTTGCGACCTCCTGTTTGTCACTACTCCACCTTACTCCATGTTTCAGCTGCATAGTTTTTCCTACGCAAACCTGGGGGGAAATCCAGAGAGGGCAACTCAGCTCTGCTCTTACTCTTAGCTGGAATGTATGTTAAGGCTTCTGTGCCAACCAGGGCAGTGTCCGGTGCAGTCAGCGGAAATATTGGATTTAAACATTGGTTTCAGCCCCTGGCAAACATTTATCCTTCCGCGCAGACAGAAAATACTGAATACTATTTTGATTTTTCGCCTTAGGTTGGGAATGCTATGTGACCAAGTGACACATCTGTCATAACATATGGATTGCTAAAGTCACAGTTGGGGCTAGTTGAATTGATGCCGCTAACTAATCTACAATAATGGAATTAAAAAACTATTTTAACAAAGTGAAATAATAAATAATAGTTAAAAATACTTTCCTCACTTAAAGAAGCTATTTGTAAGTTTTGCTATTGCTACATAGTTAGCATTAACAGCTGTTTACTTACCAGTCTAGAGGAAACATTGTGAGTTCAAACTAAATTTCCTTTACTTACTAAGAGCTGTCTCCAGAGGTGGGTTCTTCTATTAAAGTTATCACGCTAACCAGCTAGCCCATCTCATCACTTTCCAAAAGCAACTCACTGTAGCCACAGATCTATCCTGAAGACGTAGCACTTGTCAGAGGGTGTATTACAACCTCTTGTCTTGTAAATGCAACAATGGCCAAGGCTCTTGTCAAGCAACAATCACCACCAACCGCAGCAAAGCAAATATGGCAGCAGAGAAAACTTACAAATAGCTTCTTTAAAGGTGCACTTTTAAGATTTTTGGCCGCTAGTGATGCTATGGCGTAATGTTTTGGTACATCGTTCTGGTACATGGTTTATATGGAAGGAAATGCTTTTGACACTTCCTCCTCCAGGATAAATTCGGTGTGTTTTCATGAGCAACATAGGATGTAAAGATTAACAGAAAAACATCACAGGGTACCTTTAAAAAACTTGAACTTGAACTTGTGCATTTCCAGTGAACTCATGCTGCTCTGTTTGACCAATAGTAACAAATCTTTCAACAGTCCTGTCTGCCTGCCCAAACTAATAGCTCATTGGTTTACACTTGTGTAGTGTCCTGCGCTACCATGCTTAAGAAGTATTGAGACCTTTTCATAGAGCCTTTAAGTTGTTCTTATATTTTGTATTGCTAATAATGCAAAACACACACAGGTATGCATACACACAGTAACCTTTCATTTCCACATTTACAGTGTGTGTCAGCATACAGATACATACTGTGTCCCCATTGGCCATAGAATCTGATTTAACCCTGATAAATTACCGGAGAAGACAATAACACCACTGAACACACACATACACTCTCGGCTGTGAATCCCAAGCTGCACACACTCATCATACTGGAACTCAATAATGTGATGAAGAACGCATAGCCTCATACCACACACACACACACACACACACACACATACACACACTGAGGACAGCAGAGGGTCTACACACAAACAGACACACCATTAGTATAGTTTAGTGAGCCTCCATGCATACAGACTACCTGTTTAAACCAATCATTACATCGCCGCTGGCTCATATGTAACACTAAGGAGAGAAGAGGAAGTAGATGGCCGGGGGAGGGAGGGAAGGAAGGGAAGATGGATTGACCATAGTAGCAGAGGAATAGATTGTTGGGTTATGACTAAACCTGACGTGAACCTGCAACATGATGGGTCTGTGCTATCAAAAAGAGCTGATATATATTTTATTTGACCGCAAGGACAGTTTATGGCGAGCAGGTAGCTGGATGCCAGGATGGAGGGATAAGACAAAGAAGAAATGAGAAAAGAAGAGGGAAAAGGAGGAGGAAGGATTTAACTTCCAAACAGGATGACAGCATCAAAGTAAAGAAGAAGGATGAATTGATAAACTGTGAGAGTGAGATGTGGAGGAGGACAGGTGAAGGGACAATTTAAGGGAGGAGAGTTGATGAATAGGAGGAATATGTAACATAGCAGCAGGGTTGGCTGGGTGTGCCGCCGCAGAGAGTCAGGAAAGAGAGAGAGAGAGAGAGAGATGTAAGGGTGAGATAAAGAGAAATGATAAAGTGTAAGAGAGGGAGGGATTGCACTGGCCGGACGGATGGCTGGTGTGAGGAATAATGTGTTGTAGAGGAGGAGGAAGGGAAGGTAAGTACACAGCAGGAATGAAACAGTGTCAGATGCGGGGTGATGAATGATGAACGCTGAAGGCGGGAGGATGGCAAAGAAAGCTAGATGAGGGGAAGGAGGGATGAGGCAAGGAAAGGAATAATGAAAGGAATAACAATGCAGGGTTACTCAAACACATAAGTTATCGTTATTAAATATAATTGCATTTTTCATTCTATTTTACATTTCAATTTCCTGTTCTACAACTCAAACTGCTTCTCAGAAGATATAGTCATAATACCTTAGGTGGATTCTCATCATCTTAAAAAAAATATTCAGACAGCATGGTCTGAGGGGAACGTCATCAGTCTTGCAGGTAAACCCAAGTAGTGGATATATTAAAAATCTGATCCTGCTGGTGGCGCTGTATAATACATATCAAAATTTCAATTCATTCTGAGTAAAAATGAATGTTTGTACAAAATTTCACACTAATCCAGCTGAAAGCTGGTGAGATATTTCCATCTGGAGCAAAGTGGTGACAAACGGACCGACCATGCCCACCCGATGCTGCTAGCATGGCTAAAAATGAATTAATTCTAAATGAAATTAGCACAAGTGCATTCAACTGTTGGAGGTGAAAAGGGAGTATGAAGAAGACGAGGAAGGGATGATAGTATGATGAAAGGCTGGTGGATGGGTGGAAAGAGGGAGGAAACAATAGATAGATAGATGTCCGAGGCAGGACATGCTGTCTGACTAATGGCAAACCAAGGTGGCAGAATGGACAGAAAGGAGAGCTGAAAGGGAGGATGGTGAGGCACAGATGGATGGGAAGAGTGTCATGCTGCTTAACTAATGTTTCCCAGGCCTGTAGTTCAATTCCTTTTCAGAATTAAAGCTCCATCTATCACCCCAATGTGCCTCGTTAGCAGTGCAGCCCTAACCAATCCCAACACAACCATTTACATTTTAAGTAAGACAGAAGACGGAGCTTTTATCTCCCTGTGTTCCTGTCTGTCTGTCTGTCTGTGTCTGTTTCTATCTCTCTCCAACCATCTTTAACTCTTGCACAGTCACACACACACACACAAACACATCAAATGCATATTATGTCCAAAGACAGTCTGTGGTGCAGTCAACCAAAAGAAATTGCTGCACAGACACTTGCATCTTTCATTAAAATGTGAAACCAGACACCGAGAAAAAACATACACACTCCCAAGACTGCAGAGTATTTTTCCATTGAATTGTCTCTCTGTCAACCAGAATTGTGTGAAATTAGTTTGATTAAGGTAGTAATAGACATACCATTTATTAGACACTTTATACTTGCTTGGCCATGGGTATTCTTTATTATCATGGCACACATGATAATATAATACATAGCTCTAGCTTAATTAAAATTGTGCTCTGCATTTTCTTTCTGCTTTCTTCAATTATTTGTAAAAAAATACACATATCTTGGTGTCTGGCACTGGCCCAGCAGCCGGCTAATAATGACTGGGTTGTATATCACACAATTCAATTTCAGTGATGAACTGCAAAAGGTCTTAATTGCTTTTGGTTTTGCTTTCTATAAAGCTGAGTCATTTCCCACAGACTATGAAGGAAATTGGAGTGGTTTCTCTATCTTCTATATTTACAGCATAATTATCAATATGCCATAGAATCTTCTCTAGATTAATGTCAATCTAATTCTCAATTCTCTGATTATAATTAGTTTACATTTTGTATTGTTTAAAATATATATGAACATGCTTTTGAAGAAAAGACAGAGAGAGGGGGAGAGAATATATGTCATTATCTTTGTATCAACTACCTGAAACAAACTTGGTATTAAAGTATACTACAGGTAGATAGATATAGAATATGAAATTTGCAACTAAAACACTAGTTTAGTCAGTGAAGTAAAGGAAAAAACTGTATGGAAAAAGGGCAGTTTGGTGTTTTTCATCATGTTCATGTGGTTGATGAGGAGATTAAGGAGAATCAGACTTGTGAATTGTGCCATGACTGTCTTTTCTTTTCTCATGTGTTAGCTTACCATGATGTTCGCTTAGGTCTTCTTCCTGTGCTCTGTGTAACAGTGAATCCACCAATCAACAGATAGCAAGCAAACTGGGATTAACCAGCGATACAGGAAAATGTGCAAGTCAAGAGTTGAAAGATTTTACTGGAAAGCAATAGTTTTATATTTTGAGAAATATTCTTTAGAGATACTTAACTTTGGGCAGAGCCAAGCCAGCTGTTTCTCCCTCTATCCACTATGCTAAGCTAAGCCTGTCATCTTCTGGCTCTAGCTCAATACTTGCTGGCCAAAAATGAACAACCAGCCACTTTCTACTTGTATTTTTGCAAGTTAAAAAAAATAGAGTTTACACTGGTACGCACTGCCTCCAAGAAAAAGCAACGGACTCGCTCTCAAAGACTGATACTGAAAAAAAAGACAAAAGTCTCAAACTTTGAACTTCACTGTACTGTTATAATCTCACTTGAGTACTGTGTAACAAAGTTAGTTTGCTTTAAACAGTGGCAGCAGGTAGTGGCTGACACGTTTTCCCTCTGGGTTTACCGGAGCTGTGAACGATCTGCTGTGATCGTTCTGTACTTCGTCACATATGGACGATTGTTCAGGACCCCTTGGCATCACTTTTTTAATGCACTTGGTAACCCTTTAGCGTTTTTCAAAGTGCAGGGTAGTGCAATAGACTGCTAAGGTTTTCTGCTGCAATCAAAGTCAACACATGACTCAGGCCAACTGCAGCCTGTTGTCTGCTGATGGGGCGAAGCCACATTATGGTTTTGAAGTCACAGTGAACTTTTTCCGTATTAAAGTACACCACAATCTATCCCTAACCCTCACCAAGGTTGCCTAAACCTAACCACAAATATGACTCTGGATGCAAACCCAATGCTAGAGCGGGTACCCTGTGACGCAAGGGGGTCCTGACCAAGCATCCATAGGTTGGAAGTGTGTTGAACCTGTATAACCTTGTATACTCGACGCAACCCTACTTAGCTGCTGCTGATACCAGCTCTTGTACAGATTTGCTGCCCTTGCCCTGGATCAGTATAGTGGCGCTGATGCAGTAGTTAGCACTGTTGTTTTACAGCAAGAGGGTTCTGGGATTGAATCGGCTCTTGACTGATCACCCTGCTGGGTGTATCCTGTATCCCGGATGTCCATGCTAAGGGTGCATGGGTATGATAATGGAAAAATACATCACCCTGGATCCATCCATACCTTGTTCTCTCCAGATACTCTCTGTCCCTATTTGTTACTCCACCTCTCCTTCCTTTGCTCTTTCCTAATCTCTATTCATCCATCTCTATCACCACTCCCCTTTTCTCTCCTCTGCACCCTTCTTTTAGTGCTCCATCTCTTTCTCCATCTCTACTTTGCATCCCTTTTTTTCTCCCTCTGTCTGTCTGTCGGTCTGTCTCTGCTGACAGTGGCCATTATTAAAAGCTGTCCTGTCAGATATGTCGCTCATGGCTGTTATTGATGCCCCTTCATTACTCATTATCGGTGAGTGCCTGTATTAGTGCTGACTGGCCATAAACTGGCTGACACAGACACACAAGCATATTCTGTGCACACACTGTTGCACACACATAGATCATGTGTGCAAATCCAGAGCACACACACTATGTGTACAGTGAGGGACAGCAGAGAAGTACAGGGTTGTATTGTTTGAGTCAACCTCTACATATAATGGGGAAGAAGCTCACATGGTTTCTGGAAGATCTGTCTGTTGCTTAACCAATGGATGACGGACGGCAAATAGACACTAAAATGTTCCATATGATCCAGTTATGAATGCAATTTACTATACAATATGTTGGCGATCTGACAGTCTTATATCGTGGACGATCTTACTTTGCCATATGAACTGATTTTCAGATGAATCATAAAGATTGCATTGTTAAAAGGTGCTATATTTAGATATTTGATTTTAAAAGTTAAGTCACTGCTAACCAGCCCATTTTCAACTGTTTAATAGCTAGTCTGCCAACTGCAGCTGCAGCTGCAGCTGTTCTGCTCTGCAGCCTCGGCGAGCTTGAAGTAGTCACATGTAGCAGTTCTCCACCAGAGCCGAACAGGAACTACCATCACCAGCTGCAGTCCAAAGCTGTGTCCCAATTCAGAAGCTGCAGGCGGGACCACAGCAACCGTAAAATCTAAACAATAACATATAGCACATACAGATCATAAATAAATTACAGCGCCGTCCGAATGAATACTCTACGCGAACTATGCAAAAAGTGTGATAGGCTGTGACACAGTTCATAAACAGAAGACAGCACTGAGGGAGAAGAGTAGCAGTGAGCGGACAAACATACGAAAGAAGCGTCAAAGCGGCGGAAAGTTACAAATCAGAACTTCCAGTCAGAACTTCCACAATAAAATCAGAACAGAAACAGGATGCAGATCATGATTCAGATCATGGATTGCGACCCTTTCGGCCAGATTACCCACCCTTACACTATTGTATATTATGTGTGATTACATGAGTGAGTTGAATTTAGTATTCTTCTGAGCAGGGATAAGTAGAGTTCTCCTGGGGTACTAATAACTTCTAAACCTGAAATACTGCTTTAAGAATCATTCCTAATATGAGCATATTGATTCTGTCAGTTTTCTTTGGCAAGACTTTGAGTGACAATATTTGTATTCAATATATGAAATGTGAAATGTTAAATCCACTCATGGTGAGCCCATCATTTTTCTTGGCATGACATGGTCCTAAATAAAGTGCGGAAAAGGTTAAACTTTATTGAAACATAAATTTGTCTTAATCATCATACTGTTGAAAAGGAAACACAGGAGATTCTCCAGTCTTTGCAGATCATGTATTATAATATGAAGCATCACGCAAGCTATGTATGGAAAGCTATGTTATAGTACTTTCCAGTATAGGAGTAACAATGTACTGAGAACACATGGGTGATTTTTATTGGTAATGTGTTCTTAATGGAGACGAGAGGAGTAGAAAGGAATATGACAAATAAAAGACAGAGAGGTAATGTGATTTTTTTTTTTTTTTTTTCAGTGGTTAATTCAAATGATCCTTCACACACACCATTTACTCACTCGCTACTGTTAACACAAGACTGTCTGATTTATAGGTCACAGGATACTGGCAGTGTTTGTACTACAGATACCTCCGTTCCTCTCATATGAGAAAACCATGCACAGTGTAGAAAGCTATTTGACAGATGCATTTTATGAGTCTGACACCAATTCTTCTGTTTGCAAATATGTTAGTTTTATAAGACCTCACACACAGACACACATACGTACATACACGACGAGGCATATGGAAGTACTTTCCCTTGTTTGTCTATGTGCTTGTCTGTGTTGTCTTAGTGTTTGGTTACGCGCCATAGTGAGCCATGTTGGGTGTCCTCTTGACGCATGAGGCTGAAAGGATCATTGAGTGCACTGGCTAAGGAGACATAATGTTGAAATAAATTTAACTGGGGAAACATACAGTATATGCCAAAAATGTATAACAAACTAAATGAAGCCCGCAGTCAAAAGTTTATCAGCCTACAAGCTACAGACGACAATGCAACATTACATTTATGTTTGAGTGTCATTCATTTTTATGACACTTGATTTTATCTGTCGTTTAAATCTACACAGATGCACCATGACAGGCACTCTCAATCTCTCAATCTCTCAAACTCTCCTGTCTAGTGGATTACATGTTAATTCACCTCAAAAGTACAAAGAACATGACATTATTTGTACAGACAGGTGATGCAAGGGAAGAAGTTCTGTACCACCATCACAGCATTGTTCAGCAGCTGTACATTCAAACTGGTCCATTTTGAACTCAATTGGTGTTTTAGTCTGGTTGGAAGCCAGTTTTTTTTTTTTATGTGGTATCTGGTTCCTGTTTCCATCGTCTCCTTTAGTCTAAATCATCTGAGATTAAAAAACAAAAAAAAAAGTATGAGTTTGTAACAACTGTGCAGGGAAAGTGAGAATTTAAAATCTGAAGCAAAAAAGAAAAAAGACACAAAAGGGTATGTGCCTTTAAAGGTACTTCCTCAGCAACAAGGTTTTGTTCTCCAAAAGGTACTACGTCTTCTCCTTTCCTTTGACTGCGCAGATTAATCACTTCAACATTCTGAGTTTGTCTTAAATTATACGGTTTTGAAACCTAGAGCCTGCCCATACTAAATCTGCATTGATTTTTTTTTTTCCTTTAGTGTCATGTTTCTGGCCATTACTCAGTCTCCCTTTAACTCTTGTTTTGATCTCCACCAACTCCTGAGGGAAATATCTGGCTCTTTAGCTGCTCAATGCTATGTTCACCAGGGAGTTGCTGACTTTTTTGTTTGCTGCTTGGAGCTGGGCAGGTGATGCACAGTGGATTTATCTTTTTTTTTTTTTTTGCTGAAAACAGCTACTTGATGAGAGCAGCGAGAGTGATCCAAAACAGGCCGGAAAGTCAAACCAATGAGTCCAAGGACACTATAAAGATCCACAGAATTGAGGGGAACTGCAGAGTAATGCTAATACAACACCTGGTGACACCTTTCACATTATACGTAGCCATAAAGCCATAAAAAATATTAATTGGTGCAGCTGTAAAACATCAATAGGATGCTTTCCGGGGGAAGGCACAAAAGAAACCACCATTATTTTTTACTATATTTATGTCCAGGTTTTAACTTTACACTACTGCAAAAAAAATCGTGGACAGAAGCCTAATTGACAAACACTACAGGTACACTGCATGTGAGGTTGCATCGGCAAAGTAATAAAGAGACTGCAGGGTTGAAGTCTTGCAAACTAATTGCAGCATGATGAATTTGTCTTGGAACAACAAGCAGCATCTGAATGCTGCCTTGTCTCCTTGACTGATTATACTGAACAATCTTCCCCTTCATCCATCAAGCATCTTTATGGCTTCTTCGGGGAATAGTTTGTGAATGTGTACAGTACTTGTATGTGTTTGTTGTGGGTCTCTTTGTGCACACACACGTACATTGCTATACACATATGTTTATGGCGCTGCATTGGTGAGTGTGTGGATAAGTGTGTCCGTGTGTGTGTCAGGAGAGGACTGGTCAGGCAATTAACCAGCTGTGCTAACGATCATCTCACTGCAGAATCACACAATGTTTTACAGCGCCATACAGCACTTTACTGCCTTTGTTGTCACGGTGATATAGTATTCACCACCATAAAGTGCTGATACTGGTTGATTGTTTTGGCCTCTTCAGGCTTTTTTTTCTTTTATGCATACACACACACACACACACACACACACACACTCACACACACAATGCAAATTCACTCTCTGTGTCTTTTACACGCCCATACACATGCAGACACATTACCATTCTTTTATGGCTGGTGTATTTTTTATAGCTAGTGTCTACTGGTCTGCCCTGGGACCAGTCTCAAGCTGTAGATCTCCCTTATCGTAAAATGAATGGTGTGGCCAGTGTGGACATGCTGGAAGTTATGCATCTCCTCTGCACATTAAGACCGACCACTGCAGTTCATTCATTCTGAAATGCTGGAACAGAAAAGGGACCAGAGTCCAACTGTGTCAAACAAGTTTTTTTGTTTCTTTCCTTTTGGTAGCTGAAGGCATAAAGGATTTTTTTTTTTTTTTTTTTTTACAGTAATTACAGTATGTACAGATTCATGCAACACAACACAAAACTTCTTTTCATTATTCCATCTATCCTTTTTTATTGAACATGTTATTTTGGGAATGGTGAACACACGCCTGAACCAGGAAGAGTAGCTGTTGCCTTGGTGACAGCATACATAGTTCCTGATAAATAAACAATGAAGTTCAAGAGAGCTTTCTCAAACAGATGCATTAAAAGATCAAATGAAAATGTTTCATTGTATTACCATCACTGTATGTGATTAGTTTTGTTTTGTTTTTTTGCCCTGTATGCGTATATGGCTGTAACTGCATTTGTGATGAAACTCCGCAGGGTTAGTAACAGTATTTCCAAACCAAGTAGATCACATTTCCTTCAGTTCTATCTTTGAATAATTAGCATCACTTGAAAATTAATGTAGCCTATGCGCTGATGAATTTCAGTAAACATGATTGCATTTAGTTGTCTGTGACTATTCATTTAGCATTCTTATAGTTAAATCCAGCGACAGAACTTTAGTTACATGCTTAAATTAAGGTTTCAGTCAGTACATGTAAATACAAGTTGACATTTTAATAAGCTGAGTTGTGCATACTGCGAGAACTCATATTCTTCACACACAGTCGCACACACGCACTTGCATGGGCACGCTTGGCCCCCGAACAGCAACAGATGCTACCCCTAACAAACCATTAATGCAGCATAAGCACCACCATAAACAAAACCCTCGTGGTCACATCAAGAAAAGTTTGCCGACAATGAACTCATTAATGTCTTCTTGTTGATGCTGTTTACGCAGCCAGGAAACTCCTCCCTCTGTGTCTCACACACATGTATCATACATCAGGTTATTCCCACCCCACTCCCTCTCTGCTGGAGCGGCTGCAGACATTGTAACTAACTGTGTGTTTGTGCATCCATTTGTGTGCTTGAAAAGTGTGTAAAAGAGTAATGGCATTTTTGTTTGTGTGTGTGTGTGTGTTTGTGTGTGTGTGTGAGCTCTCTGCCCGTGTGCGTGCATGTGGTGTATAGATTTATGTGCATGTGTCTGCGTGCCTTACTGCCTGCCTGCCTTTGAACGCGCATGTTTTGCAAGTGTGTGTGAGTGTGCATGTGAGGTGCATGGGGTCTTAATTAATCTCTGTCATTAATAATTTAATCATGGCTTTTTGTTTAATAAACAGTTTGGCAGTGATGTATTGCGGCTGGGTCAGGTAATTTGATTGGCGGTGGAAATGAGCTGGGTATGCATATGTCTCTCTCTCTCTCTCTCTCTCTCTCTCTCTGTCTCTCTCTCTCTCTCTCTCTTGCTTTCTCGCTACCAGAGATATTACTGCTGGCATTCAGGACTGGCGAGTGTGCATGCACAACAGGGGGAGGGCAATTACACTAAGATGCCATAATGATCAGTGATGGATATAGAGAGAGGAGGTTCTTTCAGAGCACATTTCAGCTAATGGAATAACACTATGGGGAAAAAACAGCAAAGAAAATTTTCAGAATTACTTTATATTACAAAGTACATTTCCATCAATGTCTCTTCAACTATTATTCAGGGACTCACAATGGGGTTATATGCTTTTTCCTCAGTGGGCTCCCTATTCTGCTCAAGCACGTCTAATGAACATGGGTCCCAGGCCAAGACTGAATGTATCCAGTGCTTCCACCTGTTAACACTAGATGGCACTCTTGAACAGTCAGCTTCAAACTGCAGCACCAAGTCAGAATGGCCTGCGATATTTCCCTCCTTTCTTAATCCACACTTCCTTCCTGTCATCACTCCTCTATGCTTTAGTAACTGCCACCAACATATAGTGAGCTCAATCATGAACAGCAATGTGATACTTCTACCGGTCAGCTTATTTAATCTTACACTTCCTGTTTGGGTTAGTACAGTAGCCTAGTGAAAGTTTCACCTTGCCCTTTCAGAGGCCCATTCACCGAAATACAATAAAGGCAGAAATAATTCAGGGTTGAGCTGTAGGACACGGTCCATTATCAACAAGTTCAACCTTCAAATGAGAAAAAATGGCCTACATGATTTCAATCGTGAGTTTCCTTGAGTCTTTTACCAGGTAATGGTTCTTGTAAACCTTCTCCACAGTCATGACCCAGGAGGTTTTCACTTTTCTGTACAGTAAAATATATTAAATAACAGAGGAGGAAAATATTTTATGACAAAATTGGCCTCTTTGTTTCATTTTAACCGTAGAATATACTCGTTACTGTTTTAAGCACTATGGTCCACTTGCAAATTTACATTCCCTAGTTCGGCAGTTATTGAATACTATATGAATATTCTATACTGTCATTAAAAAGTAGCACAGTAGGAAATAGCTTACTTGTTCTGATTTTGTCAACCCCAGACTATAGTAGCGACATGGAAGTGAACCTAACTGAGCCTTCCACTTCCTCTCAGACCCTGACCACTACACAGTCTTCACTGCTTCTGCTCCCCCTCCACCCATCCTCCAGCAAAATGCAAAGAATCGTGTGTAGTTTTTGCAATAAAGTGTGATGGGAAAATCACATCGAGGTGAAAGCAAAAGGGAATTGATTTTAGCGGAATCCTTAAGGACATCAGTTGTGTTTCTTTGGGTTCCAGTGTTAGTGTGTATGCCGCCCTGAACCACTGATCTATCACAGTGGCCAGCTCACAGGGAGACAGGCATGCTGTGGCACTGTATGGTCCATTTGACTTGCCAAGGTTGCAATACTGTCGCATATTTAAGCCATTGTGAGGATTTTGTGTGTATCCTATTGGGAGGCATGTATAGCTTATACAGTATGTGTGTTATGGCATAACCTGTGTGTAAAAGGATTAGGAGTGACTGGACTGGTGACGGCAGTGATGTCTATGTGTATGTATCTATGTATTACATGTTTTTGTGGTAATCTACTGTACAAAACTAGCACAAGCAGCACTAACATATTTTGTTTGTTATTTTAGTGCCAAAAGAGGCAGTTGATTAAATCTTTTCACTCACTCGAAGGCACTACATGTCCAAAAGTATGTGGACACCAGAACTTAATGTGATTGTTGTAACATATTTTCTTCTGTTAAGACTTTCCACAAGATTTTGGAGCCTGGATACAGGGACTTGCTCCCCCACTCAGCTATGAGGGCATGAGACACATCAGCTATTGAATGTTGGGTGATAAGGCCAAACTTGCAGTCAGTGCTCCAGTTCATCCCCAAGCTCCTGTATGAGGTTGAGGTCAGGGCTCTGTGCAGACATAGGTGGTCAGTTGCTAATACAAATAGTATTTACCATCACTTCCCCTCTAACCCTCTCTTACCCTCGCTCACACACACAGAGAGAGACAAAACCAGCCACGCATGCGCATGTACGGTGTGTAGGGGGAAGAGGCTGATGCAATGCATGAATTAAAGGACCTTCATTACTAGTTATATTTTACTGAAAAACAATAATCTAAATAAATGCAATCTCCATGGGAAAAAAAAAATCTCAGCATAGTGAAATTTGAATAATGTTATTAAGCATATGTCTATAATTATTGATGGACCGGTGGTTATTTTTGATTTATACCATGGCCTGTGAGAATTCTTTATTCTGAAAGATCTCCATTAACAACTTGGAGCTTGGAGTTTGTGTCATTTAGATTGTATAACCAGAGCAGAACAACATACATAGTCTGTGGAGAACTACACAAAATTAGATTCGAATCTGGACATCCAATCTAAGTAATGGTGAAAGGAGGGAAAAGGAGGAAGAGAGGTGGAATAATGTTACTAATAGCTAAGATTGTAGCCCATGGTTTGAAGGACGGCTTCAGAGGAGAGACAAGTGTGAAAATGAATGTGAGAGTTGAGAAGAATGAAGAGTGTTTAAGACTCCTGTTGTGCAGGAACTTTACCATTTCCCTCTGTATTGTGCCGTAGCAGTGCATATACGAGGCTACTACAAAACAAATTACCACAAACAAATTGCCACATACTGAAACTGCAGCCTTCTAGGCCCCTGAGGGCCTGGGGCCTGAGGGCAGTGGTTCACTTTTCCTGGTCTAGCCTTGTGTGTATGTTTATACTCCACTGTGGAAATTAATAATATTGTGTTTAATAAGATGCACCACTGTTTACCATTATTATTTGACCATGGACACAATTTGAGAGCAATCATTGAGATTACTCTTTGTGTAAATCAGCCAGGATTTTAATACTCTGAGCCCAGCCTTGTGATACGTACCTTCTCTTCCTGTCAGCTTCCTGTTTGCTGTTAAGCTACTTGTTGCCTGGCAACACAAGCAGCAGTAATTCCAAGGTATGATATGATGTTTAAAGAACAGAAGCATGATCAATAAATCTCATATAAATAATCTACTTATATTGTAACTTGAGGACATATGACAGTTTATTGACAAGTGGCCATGCTTTAAGTGGGATAATACACCTGTGATGGAGTCTGCTGAGGCAAGGTGGATGTTTAATTACATAGACCTCTTTGGGCATCATCCCTCACTTACTTTAATGCCACAGACCAAGACTTAAGACAAAGGTAAAGACGATAAATGGAAAACAGTTTGTGATTCCACTCCAGCAATATCATTTTAATATCATGTGATTACAGTAAATGTGGGCCACATATAGACTCACACTGGTTCCAACATAACTCCCATGTTCTGAGGAAAAGAGTTGTCTGATGTGGAGGCCATCTTAATTCACATTTGATATATTCCTGGTGTTCAAATGCAAAAACAACAAATTCAGTTTTCTTTGGACAATACTCTCAGAATGAGGGGTCCTGGTATTCCTCCTTCAAACAAAACCAAACCACACAGAGTGTATTGCCACTTAAGTCTCCATATTTGCAGTCAGGAGTGTTGGTTTTGAGTGCATGGACCTGCAACAGTACGTGGATTTAAGTCTCTTAGTCTATATCAACTAACCTAAGGAAATCTGTCTTTTTCTGATTCCTACATAGCACATGTCAAACTTTGAATTGCGCTCCCAAGCATTTGCTTCTCTCTGTAGAAAGACACAAAGGAAAGCTAAATATTGCAGGAGAAGAAAAGGAAAACATCCCATGGTCTGTGCATTTTAACCACTGAACGAGCCAGAACAAAGACCTCTGTTTTTTAGTCCAGATGAAAAGATTTCATGACTACATACAGAAGTGCATCACAATAGCCTGAGCGCCTATATTTTTAGTGTGAGCAATCCTGCAGGAATTATGCTAGACCAGACAGTTGCTCTCGGGCTCATGCTGCATGTGGTATTCAGTAAGTTTTCATGTGACTTTAGGGGCGTGCAGTGATCCAAAGTGTTTTACAGGAGACTATGTACTATAAATACACCTACATCTACTAACTTTTTAGCTTTTAAGAGTCCAACCAGGGATATAAAATTCCAACATTGTTCTACCATGCTTCTCTGTCTTCTCTTAAACTGGCATTCAACCCAAAAAGCTATCTTTTTAAGCAGCGAAAAACTCTGACTTCTGGCTTCAAAGATACTCGAGCAGTAAAACGTTGGCAATTTCATCCGTCATATAACATAACCGCTGTGGTCAACTTGATTTAGTGTCTTTAACCACTTTAATTTATGAAGTGTAACAATGTATGTACCTCAATTACCTTTATTTTATCAGTACATTTTCTGCTGATCCAAGCCTTTGAATCCATTTTTTTCAAACATATCCTCCAGTTCCTCTTGGAGACGTCCTGAGGCATTTCCAGTCCAAATGGGACAAGAAATCCCTCCAGTGTGTTCAGGATCTGCCCCAAGATCTCCTCCCAGTTGGACGTTCCCAGAACGCCTCCATAGGGAGGCGAATGGGAGGCATCGTAACCAGATGCCCAGACCACCTTTACTGCATCAATTGATGAGCGAATATTTTAACATATAGTGGTCCACCAAAGAAATGATGGCTAAAGACAGCTCCTCCTGCACATACACTCATACATTCACTAAATTACAATAAAGGCATCAGAATAAAGCTACAGCTCCAGTGTAGTGTCATCTTTGCTCATAGCCCCAACACTTTAATAGTCACATGCTTCAGTGAGAGCAAAACAATGTTAAGGGCAATAGTTGTTTTTCTTTTTATGATTTGTCACAGCTGAACAGATTAAGTGACACTTCTCTTTTTCCCTCAAGCGAGTTGACCGGTTTGTTGAACAAGTGATTAATTAGACACAGTGCGCTGGAGTTTTAGTTTGACGATGCTGATGATGCAGAACATATACTATACTGACTGATACGTGTGATTTTTTTCCCCCCCGGAAAGTATGTTTTTTGAATCCTTAAGGGCATTAGACATGCATATGATTACTCTGAAAACATGTGCGTATAGGACTGTATATGTGTATGTGCTTGTGTGCATGTGTCAGGCAGTCTCATTAGCTGGTGGAATCACAGCAGTAGGTAGTGAGAGGGTCCACTGTCCCTCTGGAGAGAAAGACTGAACAGATGTTTACTGTGAAGAAACTGTACAAAAGAAGGGAACAGGACACACAGCTGAAAATTACACACGCCGACACCCACACACATCAGACACCATGAACACCCTGGCACACAAAAAAGCTCAGAGCAGAAAAACACATGTACACAGAAGCACACACAAACACAGGCACCGGCAAACAAAACAGAGAGGGAACCGTCGAACAGAGTGGTACAAGCTCTGTGCATCCAACATTAACATTCATTTAAAACGTTTGTTTATAATCATAAACAAAGGATGCAAAAAGATATACTGTAAATTATGGGTTTCTCGTCTTTGAAAAATGTTCTCACATGCAGTTAGAAAATCTATCTTAGGATATGATCACAACAATGGGGCCAACACAGCAGCCTGTGATCGTGTAATTTCATTTCTAAAAGCCAACTTGTTCGAACATGCTACAATGCAGGATCTCACCAGAGATGAATATTTAGAATCTGCATAGACAAGGTAAAATCAAGGGTACAGCTGGAAATACAGGCCAGAATGACAGACATGCTATTGACCCTTCACTAAGATCTACCGTCCCCTTCGTTTTTTGTTGCTGTCAAGCTTTCCATCCTCACTCAGCATGTAGGCAGTCTACAATGATATGGTGACAGATTTACCTCTTGAAATTCGTGGTCATTTTAGAAACAATGGGTCCTTGATTTTCAGGTAGCAGTAGACAAAAACAGGCGTCTCATGTTTAGTCAGCGACCATCACTTTTACCAACTGAAATGACAACTGTTGCTGCCAGATTAAGTTGACTAACACAATTAACATAAACGATTGAGGGCATAATTCTTTCAGCAATTACACAAATGGTTAATATACGCTTTTGATGGCTACATTCAAGATACCATGCTAACTCAGCGCAGTGTAATGATATAAAAGAGACTTATGTGTGGGTGAACGTTCCCAAATCTAACATCGGACAGTGCTGCAATTTGTAATCTCACATGATGATAATGGCAACTTATCGTCATTCATTATTATTGTATTCATGTTTTTCCCAGAAATACTAACTTTTCAAAACTTCAAAGCTATAAAGACATAAAAAGATCAGCTGACATGAAGACAGAAGGAGAGAAAACAACAAACAAAAAGAAGGCAAAAAAGATGGAATAATAGATCTCACATTGCCCTATTGTATGTTTTGTTTTGTTGTTGTTGCTGTTGCTTTTTTTTTCCCCTTAATCTTTCACTAATTGTTTGATGGCCTGAATCAACTTTGTCCATAACAGTAGCTCTAATGGAACTACAGCCCTGCAATCTAATCAAGGGTTCAAGGTTTAGTACAAAACTCATGCTGGACTTTATTAAACACATTATTAGGCCACATTACTGTGGAGCACCTCACAAAGAGAAGACAAGAAAATTAAAAACTTTTTTTTCTTGCAATTTTAGATAATTAAAAGTCATGCATGCTGGGTCATCGCAAGAGACAGTCCTTTGTGCTCTGATTGGCTTAATTAGCTTTTGAAGTAGAAAATTACTCCTTCAATGAGATTGTGTGATATTTGAGAGTGTGAGGAGAAGGACTTAATCAAATATAATCAGAATGGAATAATTAGCACTTATCTACAGCATAACGATACAATGGAATATTCTTTACAGTGAGGAATGCCATCTTATGGGTGTACGGATAGATCATAGACATAATACAATGATGTTTTGTACTTGTTTGAACCCTCTAATGTACAGAAATGTGTTTTCGTCTTGGCAGTCTTTTGTGTATCTGTGTCTCTGTCACTCTCATATGCCAAGAGTTTCCTCAGATGCAAATTATGAAAAATGAACATGACAGACTTTGTTTTAATGGTTCCCAGCTGGATTGAAAGCTGCTCTCACATGACGAGGCGTCGTCGCGGCCGTCAGTTCCAACAGAACAAACCTGCTGAGTCCACACAGATGCAGCCCTCTTAGCGATGGCAGCCGCAAAATATAGGCAAGTCTCTGAAACCTATTTCACTTCATTCCAGCTCGTAATGACAGCAGTTGCGGTGGAAGAGTGTATGGACAGATGATTGAGCCAGCCCATACACACACACACACACACACACGCACGCACGCACGCACGCACGCACGCACGCACGCACGCACGCACGCATGCACACACACACACACACACACACTCACACACCTCAGTCCCTCAGTTGTCATGGGTACCCAGCTGACTAAAATAACCATTGTTCTTTGTTCAAACACCTGTACTACTCTTCCGCTACTTCTCAGATTTTTTTTTTATTTTTTCATTTTTATTCTCATTTCTCCTCTCCCTTTATAACCCCATCCATCCATCCATCCATCCATCCATCCATCCAGCTAGCCAGCTAGCCAGCCAGCCAGCCAGCAAGCTATCAACATTAGCTGGATTCACAAACACAAACTATTGTTCCCACCTTTCTCTTCCTCAATACTTTTTCTTTCTAAATGCATTCAGCTGACTGAGAGCTCTGCTCGTGTCCTCACTCCTTTCTTTGTTAGTTTTTCAGTCACTACTCTTTCCCTTTTGTAAATGTACCTCAAATCTTATTGAACTGGACTCACCTCTTTCTGAACACACACACACACACACACACACACACACACACACACACACACACACTCACACACCTCAGTCCCTCAGTTGTCATGGGTACCCAGCTGACTAAAATAACCATTGTTCTTTGTTCAAACACCTGTACTACTCTTCCGCTACTTCTCAGATTTTTTTTTTATTTTTTCATTTTTATTCTCATTTCTCCTCTCCCTTTATAACCCCATCCATCCATCCATCCATCCATCCATCCATCCAGCTAGCCAGCTAGCCAGCCAGCCAGCCAGCAAGCTATCAACATTAGCTGGATTCACAAACACAAACTATTGTTCCCACCTTTCTCTTCCTCAATACTTTTTCTTTCTAAATGCATTCAGCTGACTGAGAGCTCTGCTCGTGTCCTCACTCCTTTCTTTGTTAGTTTTTCAGTCACTACTCTTTCCCTTTTGTAAATGTACCTCAAATCTTATTGAACTGGACTCACCTCTTTCTGAACACACACACACACACACACACACACACACACACACACACACGGATACACAAGCACCCACATACACACATTTAAACACAGAAATAAACACAAGACACAAGCAGAGCACACACACACACACACACACACAATGGGGACACACAGTGCCAAATCCACTTAACCAAACCACTCTCTTCCTGAAAACGGCTGATTTGAGCCCCCGCAGCCCATAATCATCCAATCAGGGACAGAGCAATCTCCTCCCCACTGGGCCTATCAGAGCCCTTCGTTCAGCTTCCACTGTTCCTGCAGTGATGGCAAGATGGAGTCGTGTTCAGAGCATCCTGCCACTCATTCCGGGCATGTTCAGCGGGGCTATCCCTTGCTAGGACTTTGTGGTTCATTTATATAGTTCTCTGTGGTACACCAGACTGCTGTAAAAAAAAAAAAAAAAAAAAAGTGCGCATTGCAAAAGGCCTCCAGTCAAGATCTCCAATTTTGATCCAGTTTTTTGCCTCAACTGCTGGCCACCATCACATCCCAAATATGTTACATACATACATGTAATTACCTGAGGAGCAAGCTTTATAGGAGAGAATGCATTATGGATTCCTAATTGAGCAGGAGTTTTTATTATTTACCGCAACAATTACAGTAATACACACAGTTTCATGGTTAGATAGATGGATGGATGATAGATGGTTGGATGGCAGACATGTTCTTGACCCTTCACTAAACTCTACCGCCTCTTTGGTTATTGTTGCTAGGTCTGTCAAGCTGTCTGTCCTCACTCAGCATGTGGGCAGTCTACAATGATATGGTGACAGATTTAACCCTCGAAATCCATGGTGATTTTAGAAACAATGGGTCCTTGATTTCAGGCGGCTGTAGACAAAAGCAGGCGTCTTATTTTTAGTCAGCGACCAAAACTTTTACCAACTGAAATGACAACTGTCACTGCCAGATTAAGTTGACTAATAAAATGAACAAATATGATTAAGAGCATATTTCATTACATGACATTTAATTTTTAACAAATACAAAAGGTTAAAATATGCTGGCTTGATGGCTACATTCATGATACTATGCCAAATGGATAGATAGATAGATAGATAGATAGATAGATAGATAGATAGATAGATAGATAGATAGATAGATAGATAGATAGATAGATAGATAGATAGATAGATAGATAGATAGATAGATAGATAGATGACCTCATCACCCCTTTTTTATTGAAATATCTGTGTTTGAAAAGTGGGCCCTGTATATGCAGTTATTCAGGGCAAAGTAAGTGAATGAATCACCTTGCAAAGAAAGGGAATGAAAATTAAACTTTGTCTTTGTTAGCAATTTTGGGTCGTTAAATGTAGTGCATGCTGGGTCATGGCTACAGCCAGTCCTTTGTGCTCTGATTGGCTTAATTAGTTTTTGAAGTAGGAAATTACCCCTTCAATGAGATTGTGTGATTTCTGAGAGTGTGGAGAGAAAGACTTAATCAAATATAATCAGGATGGAATAATTAGGATTTTTATCTGTAGCGTAAAGTTACAATATACTATGCTTTTTAATAAGAAATGCCCCAATTACAGGGCTACTGATGTATGGTAGTAAGATTATGCTTCATACTTTATTCAAGCATACGAATGAATTGGCTTTGTGTGTGTGTGCATTTGCATTTGTGATACATCTGTACATTGTGTGTCCGTTTCCCTTTATGCTATCCATTAAAGAGGCACCTTTTCACATGAGCAGAATGTGCAGCCAATTCAACCTTAAGATCTATTTGACCAACTGAAGGCTTCATAGATGCAGGATTATGAGCTTTTGCTACCACTCATTATGCCTGTGTGAAACACATAGATATCCAAAGAGAGACGGAGGGTGATGAGAGTCAGATGAATGGACAGATAGAGGTAGAAACAAGCCAGACAGAAGGAGATGGAGGTTTGCCTTTGACAGAAGAGAAGTAAAGTACATTGTGTGAGTGGTCGAAGGTTGTCGTCACGGTGATAACAACCCCAAAGTGTCCCTTTTGTTTGGGCTGATATTGCCATCGGTTCATTTCGGTGTCATGAAAACAGCCTCTAACATGCTTCATGTGAAACAGGGTAAAGAAAACAAGTACAGGCTTTTAGAAAAAAAAAAAAGGGTTGAATTAGCTTTATATCCATCTCTCTGACAGTGAAAAGGGACATAATTAGAGAAAAGCAATCTCCCCTCCATATCTCTCTGTCTTTCTCTACCTGTACTCTCACTCAACCCCCATCTCAATCACTCTCTCTCTCTGCCCATCTCTGAGATGTTTTTGTCCATTTGATTTTCTCCTTTTCATGCTCCATAATGGCACATTGAGAAACCTCCATCCACCCTCATCTCATCCTCCTTTTCTCTTCCATTATCCCCCTTTTTGTCCTCTACTCTTTCCCCTTCCTCCTCCTCCTCCTCCACCACCTCCTTCCTGCCTGCCCCATCTCTCACTTTCCACCTCTCTCTATCTCATTACTCCGCGGGGGCCACCATGCTGTGAACCTGGCCATCAGTAATGGCTCATGGCCTCAGCCGATGGGGGACTGCAAATGTAGCACAGATGAAATATTAGGTGGTGACTGGGATTGTGTAAATCAATGGCTTATGAAGGCTGACCGGGCTCCTTCATCCTCTCACACATACACATCAGAGGCTTGGCCGGTTCTTCCCATTATCTTTCTCTCTGTGGGTAACCCTCAATTTCTCTTTGTTGGTAAATCACTCCCTCTCTGTTCTGTGTCTATCTCACTTTATCATTAACATCCCACTATTTTCTCTCTTGTTCAATTCATTAAAAAAAACACCACCTCTCCCTCTCCTGTCTCCCCCTAAGTCTGCCCCCCCCCCACCCCCCACCCCTATTGATGGGATTTGATAATGAGGGCCATGACTTGGTCCTCATTTTTAGCCTCTTCCCTCTCTTCCTCCTCCTCCTCCTCCTCTTATCTGCCTCTCTTTGCAGCAGAAGGTAGATAATGGGGATCAGAGAGTGTGTGTCTCTTCCATTAAAGCCCCTGCAGGTTCATAAACCAAATCACAAATCAAACAAAAGTGCAGAGCTGGAGCAGAAAGACTCCAGATTACGGCAGCCAAGTCTCCAAATAGGGTTTAGTGATGTTGCCCTGAAATTAGTGAGGGAACCACCAAAATGGCATTAAAAAAATAACTATAAGGGGCTTGCAAATGACTATAATGTGGTTGGAGTTTCAACAGTCATTTGCACAGGTTGGACATTTTCAGACCTAATGACCACAAGTTGTGGGCAAAAGTCAGCGAGCAGGAGTGCGTGGAGCTCGCACACGCTGCATTGCATTCATGAATGTGCTGTAGCTCATCAGCAGTTCATGATGCTGCATCACTTGCTTATCACACTTCTGAGACACTAGTAATGAATGTACGTTAATTTTATTTTTGTTTGTTTTCTGTTATGTGTCTGAAAGTCCCATGATCCCTCTTTTTGTCTTTATCTTTCATTCACTTTCTCATCTGTATCCATCTTTTTCTCTCTTCCATCCCCCTTATTTATTTATTTTTACTCTCTGTCTATTTATCCATGATTTAGCAATTAGCGTGAAAGCTATAGGCTACTCAAGTTCATGTTTGAGATAAATAAGTGGTTAATTAATAATAGAATTATTAATTGTAAATTTCTGGCTGCCTTTGTTCTGCTTGTCTATGAAAACCATGCCCCCATGGTTAATTACACAGTGGCCTGTGTTTTACATAAAAAAGTAATTGTACAAAAATATAAATTAGTTTCATCGTCTGTTCCTGTCTGTTCTTTAATGCAGATGCACATTCAGAGGCAGAATTAGTGGTTCAAACATTTTAATAAGGGCGTACACAGTGTACAGTAGTGTAAACGACCATTGGCAGGTACAGCGCTCATTAGCTAACTTCAACAAAGCTGTGTTGATTTCATGGTGAACTGATAATCTCTACATGTGTGTTCATGCAGGTGACAAAGGAGGAAGTCTGTCATCATCATTTTGTAAAAGATTTGCATTGTTCAGTAGTTTGGGGACTTTAACCAAATATAATGTAGCTGTCAAATGTGATGTGGAGCGTTGTCAGTGCCTACCAGACAAGTTTTGTTTACTTGTGACGCAAGCGCTAAAGGGAAGAGTCAGTTTACTGTGGAATCAAGCTCAACACCTTCTGCAGCTGCTTCACACTTAGAGCTGACACTGGTGAAACACGGGCACTTTTAAAAACCTTTTCAATTGTAGGAAGAGAAGAAGCAGTTGTAAATGAGCTCATTAGAAGAAGATGTGCAGGCAACAAGCTTTAATTATAGTTTGTGTGACTATCTTAGCTTATTTGTTGTACCAGTGTATGTGTACACTTACCAAATGTGCACTCCTTTTATAATTACACCTCAATTTTAACTTTATAATGGCATTTTTGTAAAACTCACTTTCAAAATAATAGTCCACTCTACAAAAAGAACAAAAACGAAAAAAAAAAAAATCAATATGTTTTTTTTTCACAGTAGTAAAAAAAAATAACAAACTCTGTGTAGATGTAAAAATGAAATGTCATTGTGCAAAATAACTTTGACTGTACCATTCTCAAATGTCACCATATATTTGTATCAGTATTGTTCTGTGTTTGAATCAGGCCAAACAGCCTCAGTGCCTTGTGTTGCTAATCATCCAGCAGTTCACTGTCTTTGTGAAAACTGTTGCGCTTCAGGCGATTCACAGAATTCCAGGCACATGTAATCATTGATTACCTGGAAATGTCAAGAAAAGGCTATTATGATTACATACAATGTTTCAGCCAAACAGATACTGTGGCCAAGGAGAACATTTCAAAATGCTTATTGGCTGATTTTCCTTTTTTTTTAAATGATACTTTATATATAGGTGTTGTTTTAATAGGAAGTTCAAAAGTCTTTTTCAGTGGTAGGGTCCATAAGATGATATATCTCACCACTCCTGAATGCAAAGCTTGTTACTCCTATAATCATAACTGTTTAGTTGTAATCAGCCCAAATGGGGGGAAAATTACATCAAACACAAAGAAGCATTTATATATTTCAGCTTTTGTGAAAATGTGAAAACCACTGGAGTTGTCAAAGGCTGGACTGGATCATGTTTGTACCCTCTACAGAGGCCTTATCTGAACTCCTGTTTATCCATCTGTCTGCCAAGTACTTCCACTGCATCTACCTGCCTTTGTTTGTGTCTGCATTTGGGTCTTCCTCTGCTAACTGTAACATCTTCTCTGTCAATTCTGCTTTCCAGTGCACTAACTCTCACATCGCAGTGATCTGACAAGTAATCTCTCTGCCCACTGTCCTAAATCCAGGAATCTGGTCCTTGGATGCTGTCTTGCCTGTTTGCACCATGATCTTCAGGTTTTTTTATGAGATTCCACTTAGAGGTTTTATCTTCCTCCTACTGGCTTTACTCCACCAGCAGCACCTAGGGGATCCTATGGGCCAGTGCTTAATCAAGGTGCTTCACATGGATGGCATCTAGCACTTGTTATACAATTCAAATTGATTTCTTCTTATTGAAATAGTCCAAGTCATTTCATAGCTGTTTGAACATAACATGACCCAGATTCACCCAGCCTCCATCTAGTAGTTTCAGTGATCATCCATTGACCTTTAGGCTACATGTTTATGCCTGAATTCCCTCAGTGTTTTAAGGTTTTAACACCACAGTATTACCTTGGGGCTGTAGTAGAATCTTTCAGTCGAGAGTTGAGCTCAACATGTTTAATCATATGAATCATCCTTAGAGTTGCTGTGATCACAGTCAGTCAGATGTAGCCATGTTACGAGACAGGTTTTGCATGCTTGTTGCACTGTTGCAGCTCTGTTACAATCCCAGGGGAAGGTACTATCATTGGTTCCTTTACACTGACAAAAGGTACAGCGTTGCACCTTTGTTTTCAGAGGAAATTAAATTCATAGTTCAATAGTTAATCCATTAAAAATTATGATGAAAACACACAGTTTTAAAGCAATAACTCTCATACACACACACACACACCTCCCCACTTTCTCATTTTGTTTGTCTCCATCATTTTCTGTCTTCCTCTCACCATATCTCCCTCGTCCTCTTTGTCTATCATTCTCTCCCTTTCCTTTTCTCCTCCCTCCCATCCCTCTCTTCCTGTCCCCAGTGTTCGTTGCCACATTGAGTTTTCACAGGAATTTGAGCATGAATCTTTAATTAGCAACAGCTGCTGTTCTTGTGTGCTTGTCTTCATGTGTGTGTTTATGTGAGTGTGTTGGTGTGTGTCTGGTTGGTGCTAACTATTCTCACGGGCTCACTGTCACCTCAATCACTGTTTCACACACCAAGCAGCCTGCCAAAGAGCATTCACACACACACACACACACACACACACACACACACACACACACACACACACACATATACACATATACATACACGCACACGTTTTCATGCAAACTTTAGCTTCCAAACTCACATATGCACATGCACACGTGAATGAACATGACACTTGCATCCATCACTCACCACACACACACACACACACACACACACACAGAGAAACACTTTGTATATTTTTCAGTCTCCTTGGCCCTCTTCCTCTCTGTCCTTTCGACTCTTCCCCTTGTTCTCTCTTTCTCTCTCTTTGTCCTCGTTTGCTCAGCTGTTAGCTATGAATTATGTATTATATCCTTATGGAGTGAGAAAAGTTAGCTTGGGGCTATCATTCCCCACTTAACGATCATTAGTTGCATCTTTGCACCAATTAGAGCTTGATGGCGAATCAGGTCCTTTTTGCAGCCATCCAACTCCTGCATAATGTAGCTCATTGCACCTGTTACTACTGCAGAATTTGTTGTGATTCCACTGAAAACTGTATATACCTACAGTTTCTTATTTTTAACTAAATCACCCTTGCTGATTTAAAAGCCTTCTGCTAGCTTTTTGGACTGGTTTCACATCAGTTTGGTTGCTGTATCCAGACCAAGGACACTTAAAAAAAAAATAGCTTCAGGTAAAGGTGAGGCTGTGAGCACACCTGTAGATAAAGATTAACTGTGATGAAGGAAAGAAGAAAATCAACAAGGTCAAACTAGGTCAAAACCTACTATAGGCTATGGCGGGACCACATGTGAAATTAAGGATATAGTTGAAAACTGTTTTACCTCTATTTGCTTCCTTCCTACTCTCTGTGCTCACATATAGAGTATTGTAATACAACTGAATTCACAATAAAGCTGTTCTCATTTAGCCTACATGTTTCTGTTGTCAGACAGCGGAACAAGCTTGAAATACTGAGTGAAACGCAGCCCATTAAGACTACATCTTAAGTTCCAAGCAATTTCCAAGCTGCTGTTTTGCTGTTAAAATCATGATTTTTTAACTGGGACGTTGTCTGACAAAATCAACAAACATATACACTGAAGACAAAGACTGTGATGTGACTTTGGTTATATTTACTTGTAAAATGATCACTCAGAGAGAAAGTTAGAAGCAACAGAATATCTTTCTTATTTTGTCTCTCACAGAGTGCACAGCCTCTGTGTGGGTAACAAACTGCTGCTCCACCTCTCTAGCACTCACTGAACAGAGTAGACATGGAGAGGTGTGTCTCTTGCTTGTGGAGCATTACTTGAGACTGTGCTGTATGGAAAGTAGCTAAGGTTTGTCAAAAAAGTTGCTAAATTTGTCACAAGGTTGCTTTTTTGAAAAGCAAAGTCTCTAAATGTAGCAACAGATACGTTAAGTTGGCAACACTGCAGGCTCTAAACCCCCTTTTTGGTTGTTCCATTTCGTTTCATTTTGACACAGTTTTCAGAAAATGAAAAGGTGGTTCAAACAGGGCCATTGATCTGTGATCATTGCTGTTCATACGCAAACGGTGCTGGGTGTCACCCTTTGAAGTTTGTCAGAACATGTTCGAACCAACCTCACTAGGGCTACTGCAGGTATCTACTGTTAACACCTAATGCTGATCTATGGTCCTAACTATATAGCATGTACAACAACTCTGCCAACTTAAATGACCATGTAGGTTGCTTGTACCCTCGAATACAACCCATAGAAGCATACCAATGGCAGGAATACCAGACCTTTGTCATTATTGTAGGAAAAAAAATAGGAAAAAAAGTTATGGTTTGGGTTAAAATAAGTGCCTCTTTAAGGCGAGAGGACATTTCTCATCATGGTTACAATAATCAACATGGTTAAGGTTGTGGAACAGTCATGGATAAAACAAAAAACATTGATTATCAATTTCACATGGGAAAACCCAACTAGTCCCTCAACGTAAACTACAATATCGGTCTGATACGACCTGATACAACTTATACGACGTGGTTGGAGACAGGACTGTCTCCTGAAATAGCTCCCCTAAGGTGGCATGCCGTCGGTTGTCATGGTTACCATAATATACACAAGACTGTACCAGAGTACTGATCATTGCCCTAGTTACTTAAATAACTGTATGGCTTGGTTAGGTTTAGGCACCAAAACTACTTGGTTAGGTTTAGGTAAACATTGTGATTTGGGTTAAAATAAGTACTTCCTCAGCAGATGGTCTTTGTTGTCATGGTTACAATGATAACAACATGGTTGACTTTGTTGAATGTTCATGGATAAAAGGATCCACATAAACTGCTGGTTTCACATTGGACTGTGCTGTTTGTGCTATATGACACACTCTGCTGTGTCATATACCTGTTTCTTGTTGATCCATCCATCCACTCCAACCTCCTTCTGCTGCTGATTTTGTCGCTCTTTATACTACATGACTGCACTTTTCCCTTTGCTCCTGTCCTAATTACTACGGCCACTAGATGTAGCCTAACAACAAAGTGTAACTATGGGTCGTAATAACCTGATTGCACAAACAATCTATGGGCTTGTTTTTTTTTGTTTTTACAGGAGGACAGTCCAGAAGTCTCCTAACACTGACTTTGTCGCTCTGTGTCACCTCACTTGCTCCCTTGCTCCCTTGCTGCTGTCATAATTAGCCTATAGAGGTTGCCTAACAATGAAACGTAACTATATAGTCGTAATAACTTGCTTGCACAGGCAACCTATATGTGCTAGCTTTTTACAGGCGGACAGTGTCAGCATGTAGGAGGGTTCGTGATGCCAAACAACTGATCAATGTAGAAGAGGGTGGATACAGGAGTAATAAATAGAAGCTCTTTCCAACACAAATCACAGTGTATGTGGCAGGAGTCACCTATCTTTCACAAGAATATTTCATATTGACACATAGCAATCGATTTTATCAATCCCCAGCTGCTGCCAGGATCAAACCTTTCAGTTACAAATCAGTTGGTGTTCATAACCACTACACCACCTTGCCAGCTGAGAAAATAAGTTGTTCCCTTTGTCATTCAATCCTGAATCCTTTATAGCACTGCACTTTGTTCTGTCAGATTGCCTCCTCTCCTCTCCCCCTCTCTCTTCTCCTCTCCCAGAATCCCTTTCTCCTTCGCCAGACAGCCTTCTTGCCAGGACAGGATTTTATTTTGCTGACTTCAAGGCAATTTGTGGGATAAATGTCATCTTTTCCATTATGCTAACATTGCTGCCCTTCTTGCCTTACCCCACATACACAAACACACACACACACACACACACACACACACACACACACACACACACACACACAGAGACACACACACACAAACACATTCAGTCAGTAAGTTTGTTTGAGCCTGTTCCCTGTTAGCACCCTAGCCAGATGTACAGTGGGTGTCATTGCGGCGCCATGGTAACGACTCATGTCTTTTCTGTACCTCTGACGTGGTAGGAGTCCCTCGGTTTTCTGTTGGTCACACAGCAGTAGTTGTAGCATATTCTATTTTAAATACAAATAGAAGACCCTGGAATTCACCATAATGTCAGAGACTATTTGAAAGTACTGCTGCAGCATCTAAGTATTGCTTGACATACTACTCCTGGATTGTTGCATGCAGTGGGGAATCCACAAACACCCCCCTGTAGTTAAATACAAATGCCATCCTGACATTCTGGGGAGCATTAATAGTATTCAGTGCTCTGTATGTACCGTATTATCCTGCTAGCCTTTCTCTGTGTGCCCACGCTGTCCTAACTACAGGCTTAATGGCTCAGCTCATTTCACACCCAACTTCACACTCCTCCTTCCATAAGGGAATAGGAGATGATAGAAAGGTGGAAGAGGGTGTAGAATTTCAAGGGAGAATGTAATGGAGAGGTTGTTAAAGAAATAAGGGATAAGAGGGTAAAAAAAGGAATGAAATGGAAAGAAATTTAAAGTAAGAAGTGACATTATTTGGGGTGACAAGGTGCTATTGTTATGACAGGAGATGTAAGTGACGGGGGACGCAGATGAAGGGATGGATGGAGAAAATAAAAGGGGATATTTAATGATAGAGAGAGAAGAGGAGGAGGAGGAGGTGGAAAAGAAGATGAAAAACAGTTTGAAAGGTCATAGTGAGGCTAGTAACCATTCTCTCCAAAGACAAATGGGAACAAACCCTCTTCAAAGGAAAAGACCTGATACTAAAATAACACAGCCTTTTTTTCTTCTTTGTCAAAGCTTGGGTTTCCATCAGGCTTTGAGCTTGTTATCATTCTTTCTGTTCAAGGAAACTAAAGAACATATTGTTTATCTCTTATCTTTTCACTTCTCTTTTATTCATCCGCTTCCTAATATCACACTTCTCTTTCTTTACATTTGATTTGTTTCTCCTTTCTGAAGATTTATTTTGCCAGGAATGAACAGATTGTTATATAAGCATGACACACCAAGGGGAAGTTCACCTCTGAAAGGGGAAGGCGAAAGAATAATATTTAAAAAGTTATAAACTCAGATTAACTGGGCAGAAAGAGTTTAAGCATGAAGATAAAAAGGGGTAAAGAACGGGAGATGGAGAAAACTTATCGTGAAGGAGTTGCAATAATGACTGGATAAAATGGATCACCAGTTTCTATCCACAAAACTTCTTTTGTTCTCTTTAGAAGCAGGTCATGTGGCCATTAATATGTGTGTGTGTGTGTGTGTGTGTGTGTGTGTGTGTGTGTGTGTGTGTGTGTGTGTGTGTGTGTGTGTGTGTGTGTGTGTGTGTGTGTGTGTGTGTGTGCACTACACACACAAATACACTCATACAAGTAGAAGTGAAGCTGAGAGAGGTCAGCCCATAATATTCATTTATTGTCAAACTGGGGTTTTCTTCAAAACTTGTCCTATCAGTTATAATTACACATTGCAGCAGGCTGATTTACACAAAGCCTCAATGTTAAAGGAGTACCCTGCAGACACACAGCTGGCCATATGCTGTAATGTCCAGTGACCGAAATTCACTCCCAGGAAAAGGTCTTATGCCAGCGTCAATTTGATGTTGAATACTGATAACAGCTGACATTGATATTTTGTTGGTTTTAAGTTATGTTGTTACATAACCAAAATCCAACCCCTTCCAAATGTCTCATGCGAATACTGTCTTGACAAGAAATACTAACATTTCTAGTCATGAGCAAAACCCAACCACTTCTAAACAGATCAGTTCAGTTCAGTTCAGTTCAGTTGGTGAATGTTGAGTTTTGACTTTAACACTATTTTCATTTCCAACCAAAAGTTAAAGTCTGTCTGATGATGAGTCATTAGAGTCTAACATCTTTCTGACATTACATTGATGTTGGTGCATGCTGGTTAGTTTGCTTTCTTTCCAAGAGTCAAATGAGAAGATTGATATCTCTCTTATGACTGGTAATTGGCAATTTATGTCCATGTTGTTTGGGGGGGGGGGGGGGGGGGGGGGGGGGTATTTCTCTTGCTGTTGTGTTCAAATATCAAGTCTTTCCAGAATTGTTTTCTCCACCTTTAAGGAAAGTCAAACAGAAACAGAAAGTTTGCAGAGATACATATTTCCTGAAGGATTTGAAATTTAGGTTTGATTAATGTGCACCAGTGTCCAGGAAAAGTTGCAGGGAAAATGTCAGTTAGATTATCCTTACAGAAAATATAGTAGCTCTATGTCTTCTAGAAGGTTAAAGGGTCAAACTCCCAGAAACACTATTGATCCGATGGAGCATTAACATTCATGCTGCTCTTTAAAATGCAGTGTCTGTCAGTGAAGTATACTGTACGCTCCAAGGCCATACTGAAACGCAGGCACTTTGGTACAGAATCACAAAGGTGAAAAGGACATTTTCTGCTGTATTGATCATCTTCTTTCTTTCTTTTTTTCTTTCTTTCTTTCTTTCTTTCTTTCCATACTTTTAGGTGTGATTTAAGGAAAATGAACCTGAGCCATAAATGAAATAAAGGAAGGGGAAAAGCACACGTTGTCAAACATGTGGAATGCTTCGAAAGGTCACTGTGTGTATGTGTGTGTGTGTGTGTGTGTGTGTGTGTCTGTGTGTGTGTGTGTGTGTGTGTGCGTGTGTGTGTGTGTCTGTGTGGCAATCACACTTGAATGCCAAATAAAATAGAGTTTTCTCTTTAATTCTTTCATTCTCCATACAATACCACTATAATCTGTCTTTTACACACTACTTCTTTTTTCGTACAATTTATTTTTTGCCCTCCCTCTTTCGGCACTGTGACCTGTTCAAACCGTGGCCTGTTGAAAATTCAATTTAAGAGTGCTGTGATGTCTCCCTCCATGCTTGCCCCACTATTACAGGCTAAAAAGTTCACTGACCAACCCCCACTCCACACACACATACACATACACACACACATACACACACACACACACACACACACGCAAAACAGAAACTGCAAAAGAAAGACATGAAAGAAGAAAATTTTAAAAAAGCAGTGTGAAGAAGAAAGATATGATTTCCTGTGGTTTCAGGAGCACCACAGTCTCAGGCCAGTCATATATTATTCACTTTCACGAGGCACACAGTAATATCTCTCACACTGTGGACTCAGGGCTTCTATATCGCCAAAGTGAACAGAGGAATGGAATTTTATATGAGGGGACTATGAAAATATTGTTCCTAATAAATAGGTCTGTTGGTGTTTTTCTCTTTGAGTCCTTTCTCTCCCTTTTGCTCACTGATTGTTTTTCCTTTTTTTATTTTTCCTTTTTTCATCCATTTTTCTTTTCTGCGTAGGTCAGACTTTCTCTCACCATGGGGGGATACAAAAATAACAATATAATCTTACTCGGAATTTATTTTCACACTTACTGAAGGCAAATGTGCACATACATACCTACACAATGAAGACCTTATATCTTGTTCTGTGGGTGCTTCTCTTGAAAATGTTTTTTTCAACTGGAGGAAAAGAGAGAGAAGCAAAGAGGACAGTCAATCACCACCAATGAAATATAAAAATATGAAATCATTTTTTTCTGATGGAGATACTACTCTATGAGGAATAACTCATCTTTAAAGACTTGAGAGGTAGAAAGTAAAACTTATCACTGCAAACTCTAGGGGGAGCACTAACTACACACACACACACACACACACACGCACACATACAGTCAAATATATATACGAAACCAGTTTACAGACAGGTTTTTGTGTTTGGTAGAGATCAATCATCTGAACCCGTGACTAAAACCATGATAAACAACAGTCACACATTTGCACACTGATGGTTGAAATGTATCACTTGACTTACACAACAATAAACGTTCTGTGAGCAGTATTCATAAAAGACACTGGGATTCCACAGGGATCTATTTTAGACCCTCTGTTTTTAGTGTGTACATGAATGAAATGCTTTTTTTCTATAAAGGTCCTGCATATACAGACAGGGGACATATAAAGGGAAAACCTGAAAAATAAGTGGAGAAACAGGACCACAATGCCCCATCCATCCCTAAGAGTGTGAAAGTGATGTGAATCATATGCTATGGCCTTCACAGCTACAAGATCTCAACCCTATGTAACATGGGAGATTGGGGGAGTTTGGGTGATTTTGTATTTTTGTTAGACAGCGCTCTCCACCACCATCATCAAAACACCAAATGAGAGAATATCTTTATAGAATGGTGTTCGTCCCTCTAGTAGAATACATACATATATAATTGTAGGCAGTGACTTACTAAGGCTACATACACACCAATACGTTTTAGTTTTAAAAGACATTGGTGTCCATACTACTTCATAGTTTTCAAGCCTCATAAATGGAGACTTGGAAATGCTGCTGTCCCTGTTATAATTTAAAAACCAGGAAACAATGACCCAGTGACCTACATTCGCTCCCTAACTGGGTCGTATCACTCACAACTCTTCCAATCTATGTTTTCCACCACCATGACCCTATACTCATTTTACTTTCAGTAGCAGTTCCACCTCATCTTTGGTCCACACAGAAAAATCTCTGGTGTTACTTTTTCCTTTGCTGTTCCTCATTTGTAGTATTTTCTACAACTTTGGAAACAACTGCAGAGTACACAATAAGCTTCCTGTTTACAGCGGCACACATATGCACAGTGTACATGAATGGTCATGTGATATGCATTTTCAGGCATGTTAGTGCGGACTGAGAGTATTTCTAATCCAGGGCTTCAACACTCCTCTGGATGGAGATCGTTTTCATTTTAAAATAAAGTTTTAAAGCGAAACTAAAATTGGTAAAAAGGCAGCAGGACAATCTGTAAACACAACACTGTCATCTTACTACCTTATGAAACAACATTAGCATTTGTTTGGAGTTGTGTTTCTGGCCATCAAATGAATGTAAATCCAATATTCACTGTTCCTTAGCTCTGAATTGGTGTCCACTAAATTGCAAAGAAGAATATCTGGTGAACCTTTCCACATCACACATCATCATAATGTTAATCTAAAGGATATAAATATTGCAGGTTTAATGCCAGAAGTTTAGCAAAGGCAAGTAGTAAAGTAAAGTGAAGTGAAGGCAAAGTTACTTCTACGTCTTTTTTTTTCTTTTTTTTTTCTTTTTAGGAAAAATATTAGATGTAAGAACTTGTTCCTGCAGCACAAGCACACTATACTTGAACACATTCTTGTCAAGGATACATGACTTGCTTTTTTTTATTGTATTGATCCTCAGCAATGCACATACTGTATATAGCCTACTTAAAAGGGAGCGTGCCGTTTGTATCCAGAAAGCACAGAATGAATGATTCTTTGCAACTGTTGCCTTTACTAAGACAGCTTAAGAGTTTGCACACTTACAGTAGGTGGATATCTAGAAGTGCAAATACATATCATTCTCCAGCTTAAGGGCATCAACACAGTGCATTCTGTGTAAAATTCTTTGAACTGCTTTAGGATTAATCCAAAGCAAGTCTCTGTGTCAATCTCCGCTATTATTCGCAATGACAATGTTGGAATGAATAAAGCAGGCCAAGACATTTCCAATGAGATGGCGTGTTTAACATAACAAAAGGATGTTTTTCCCCTGCATCTTATTCTGTTTTCTGAAAAACCTTGATTTCATTCAGGCAGTCAGTCAGTCTGCTATCATTGCTTCTATTCATTGCCTTGTTGTTTAAGCCCCCACAAGCCCCCATTTTTTCCTCACCCGTCACGTTTTTTTCAATCTGTCTTTCCGTTTTTCTTTCTGCACTTTCTTGGTATATTTCCTCCTCACTTTTCGTTTCTCTCTCTGTTTCTCTCATTCCTCTCAGAGGATTTGCCCCAGACATAAAATGCTTGTATATTCAATTATTTATTTATTTGTTTTGTATTTGCATGAGGGCAGGAGGTGTTATTGTGTGTGTGTATGTGTGTGTGGGCTGCATGAAAGAGGTCAAAGTATAAGGATGATGTAGTTATGGGTTTGCAATTAATGAATTTACATACGGTAATGGGGAATGTTTGGCAGGCAGAATGCTGCTCTCCGATGGGAGCAAGCCTGACCTCTGACAAATGGACTGATCACAGAAGCAGAGAGAGAAGGAGAGAGAGAGGGTGAGACTGACCTCGGAGAAAACAGAACGATCTCCCACTTAATTTCACAGACGCTCATTTACAGACATTTTCATAAGAGAGGGAGAGAGAGAGAGAGAGAACGGAGGGAAAGAGATTAAATTGCTTCATGCATTGATAATATCTTATATTTTGTATTAGAGCGAGACAGGACGGAGCCAAAGAAAGAGAGAGGGAGAGAGATCGACAGACTGAGCAATCTCTGGGTGATCTCCTTAATTTCACAGACGCTCATTTAGAGGCGTTTTCATAGAAGAGAGGGAGAGATTAAATTGCTTCATGCATTGAAAATGTCATATTTTTTGTAAAAGAGAGAGGAAGGAGATAGAGGGCATGAACCCGCCGGTCCTTTGGTCTGCAATTCCTCTGAATCCAATTCAGCGTCAGACTGTTTCCCATTCCATCACCCTATTTATCTGCTCGCATCAAATTCTTGTTGCACCGATGATAGAACCAACTGTATTGATTTAAAGGACCAGGCTGGTGATATTCAACATTTTTCTCATTGTCAACAAATCCCATGAAAAAAACAAAACCAACAATGACTGAACCCACTAACAAATATTGTGTGCGAATCCAAAGTCTGATGTATTTTATTCCTCTGGGCCATAGAGCTCCATTGTTGTTCGAAAACTATTAAAAATGAGCCACAAAGATGAAGAATTTAACATTTTTTCTTGGTTTTTCACTTTTCTTTTACCATACCCTGCAGGCAGGCAGCTGGCCACCAAGGTTGTTAGACACTGATATTTGGTTGAATGTAGGCTGACGTTAGGTGACAAAAATTCAATGTCAGGACAACGTGTAACGCAAGTATCAAGTTGATGTAGAATACTGACAAAGGCTGACATTATGTTGTTACAAAATCCAACGTCTTCCAGCTTTCTCATGCTGACACCATCTTGACATGAAATATCGACATTCTTGCCGTGAGCAAAACCCAATGTCTTCAAAACAGCAGTTGGCCAATGTTGGGTTTTGAAGTGTTAAAGTCTTTACAGTATCTTGTTTGTTTGTAAAAAGTACAATGTTTCCCCCTGGTACACAGTACAAAGTGGCATTAAATGGAAATACAAGCACCTGAAAATCGCACATAAGTAAAGTACAAGTACAGCACTTAGAGTAAATGTACTTGATTACTTTCCACCACTGCTAATACAATTACTTAGCCTTGAACACATGTGGATTTTAATATAGTTCAATTATTATATCCACCACCACCACCACCAGCCCCCCACCCCCACCCCACTCCCCACCCCCATAATTCAAACCCTGTGTAAATTCACATCTGTTTTGATATGCTGGATTCACCCTCACTTTTGTGAATACAAATAGACATTCGATGCGGCCAATTTATCTTCAGACTTGCCTGTAAAAGTCAGTTGATTTCAATCGGGATCCAGTTTTCTCCGTGATTGTAAATGTAAATTGGACCCCACTGTGTATCTCTTGGTGTGAAATACACATAAATGAAGTAAAGATCACTTTCCAACTTGTATGCTCCCAGTTAAGTCACAGTCACAGTCTTGATGTGGAGAGATCACAGCTCACTCACATGATGAAATACACACATACAAACTCACCTGCACACACACCTCCCTGTCCCCACAACTATTAGCTTTCAGAGCCTGTCAGAATAATTCTCTGCTTGTTATACACACATAATTAGTTTTCAAAGTAGCTTTCCATGAATATAGTATCAATTACTTCCCCTCTCTCTTCGCTATCCCCCTTGGAGACAGGTGGATTTAGTGAGCTCACATTTTCTGACGTGACAGTGTGTTAATTGAGCTATTAGCCAGAGGTGTGTGTGTGTGTGTGTGTGTGTGTGTGTGTGTGTGTGTGTGTGTGTGTGTGTGTGTGTGTGTGTGTGTGTGTGTGTGTGTGTGTGTGTGTGGTGTATGTGTGTGTGTGGTGTGTGTGTGTGTGGAAGAAAGAAAGAGAGATGCAAACCTAAGGTGCGTTCAGGTTCAGTTCATGGTGTGTGTGTGTATCTTCGCAGGTGTTTTGTCATATTTTCTCTTTCTTCTCTAATTAACACCTGCTAACCACACAGGAGAGGTAGTGAAATATAGAAACTCGCTTTTAAAAAAAAAAAACGATTTAGTCTATTTCGGTGTCTGATGTCAAAGACTGGAAATGTGTCTGTCTTTATAATTTGACACACATCCGCTGATTGTTGAACGTGTAGAAAGCCTGCTGAAATTTCTGCTGTGAATCTACAAAGCTAAATTTGTCATTTTCAATAGAGGAAGTTACTTTTAACAAGTTTTAAAAAAGTGTAAAGTTAACTGAGGAGAAACTGTTGTCTTTGTCTTTCTTTTTATCTCTCTTCTGTCTGTCCTTCTCTTCTTCTTTCTTCAAATGTTCTGATCATGCTTGTCTTGTATGTTTCTCTGTCTCATACACATAAGAAAATATCATCCAAATGTTTGGCAGCCTGGTCCAATGGAGAAAGTAATGGGAAATGTTACTCATGGACATTAGTACTTCAGGCTGACTGTGTGAAGAAAAAGTGAAATTAAAAACACTGTTTTGTTTTCAGGGTATTTGAGTCATCACTGATGAAGAGCCTTTTCATTTTCTTTCCACGTCCAGCACTTTGTCCCTCTGTGACTTTTGTTTTCTCAAACTCTCAATCACAAAATCATGTTTTTTCTTTATCATTTTCTGTTTTTTTGTATTTTTTTTGTGGTTTTCCACAATGAAATTTTAGACATTGTTTTGTTTTCTTCATGAACTTTCTACAACCTGTCAATTATTTTTTCATGTGTGATTTCACATTGTCCATGCACGTCTTTTCTACCACAATCTGAATCAATTTGAGAGCCAGTAGTCAGGTATCTCAGACCCAGTTATATGCTCTTCTTACATGAAAACCTAACAATTGGGAATTACAATCTGCACTGTACCGCATTCCCTTAGGCCCTCTCTCAGAGAAAGAAGAAACACTCAAAGACTAAAATACTGTATGTCCACCAGTCCAATGCGTAACATTAGCATGTACATCCGCATTTAAAAGAGCATTTTCAAATCTATAGCACACAAATAAAACTGATCCCTAAATTATTCTGAAATGTTTCCGTTTAAAAAAGAATGAAAGACTATACTCTATAGATTGTAAGTTGAAAAGTAGAGTTATTAGTTTAATCTCACAAATTCATGAAAACTTAAATTATTTTAATGGAGTCACATAAACTTAAATCACTTGTTCATCACTAAAACCTAAATCACTGCCCTCCTCGCAGTTACAGTTATCCTTCCCCACATGTAGAATGATGTAGAATCTGTTTAAAATCAAATGTAAATACCTTTCAAAATAAAACATATGCATTGCATTGAGGAAAATAAACACATCGAGTAAACATGTTTAATTCGGTGCAGATTTCCATAGTGTTTTCCAATTTTCATTCATCCATTCAATATAAGTCCAGGATTCCCAGTGGAGCCATAAATGGTTTTCCCTCTACCCTGGATAGTAGTGAGGCTATGATACATACTGTATGTGACACATTGAACATCTCTGCAGGGACAAGGGATGATCGACAAGGCTACTATTATTATTGTGTGTGTGTGTGTGTGTGTGTGTGTGTGTGTGTGTGTGTGTGTGTGCGTGTGTGTGTGTGTGTGCGTGTGTGTGTGTGTGTGCGTGCATGTGTGTGTGTGTATCTCAGACCTATTGACAGTCTGCAGGGTGCTGGAAAAATCTTTCAGTTCTTTCAGTGACATATAACATGTCGAGTACCAGGGCATGGCACTGTGTCTGGGCTGGATTCATTTAGTTAATATACTTTATTGATGAGTTTTGGAGATTTATAATTCCACACCGAGATATGATGTAGGACAATTTTTTTCTCACATAAAAATGCCATTTACAATATAAGTTTTTTCTTTTGTCAACTAATATTCAGTGCATCCTGTTTACATAATGGATCTTAGCTTCATAAAGACTTTCTATGGGTAATATGATCACAATGATAAAGGGGTGCCTGAGACTGTATAACTGAGATCTGATAACACCTACAGTATAGAGAGCTGATTACATAGTTCATGTGGTGCTGGTAGAGGCATTACTAACCTTTGTTTATCACAAATGCAAAAAGGGGTTGTCCTAATGGAGCCAGAAGTTGATGGCGTAGCCATAAACGCCCTGGGTTGGAATCCATCCTGGTACACTTGTGTTATCAATATCTCTTTTTCTGGTTTCCTGTCTCTCCACAGTGGTGTCCAAATGCAAATATGAAATAAACTCAAATAAACTAAAATTGATTCCACATTAAAATATTGTGCTTTTTGTACCCCAGATTGCCTGGCTGTGCAACTGGAAAACTGAGAAAATGCAACTTTACAAGCTGCACAAAGAACACTGACATATCATCCCCTTATAAATTTGTTATGGTGAATGTGTTCAGAATGTGTTTCGCTTATTTAGACGTCCAGCAAAAACGGAGCGAGATTCATTGAGAGTCATTTTCGAGCCACCTGGTGTGTCTCCTTTTTAACTTTATCTTGGTCTCTGGCAGCTCCTTAGGGAAATATCTGGCTATTTAGCTGCTAAATGCTCCACATGTGTTCACCAGATAGATTTAAAATTTTTGTTTGTTTTAGGTGAGCCAGTAGCATGTAGTGGCTTAAAGCTTTTTTGGTCCAAAAAAAATCTTGAATAAAGCTCTCATTCTCAAGTGAATTCAGAGAAAGCCTGTTTGGTCCAATACAAACCTCAAAGACAGGAGTATAATACATCAACATCGAGCCAAATGGTTGCCCTGGAATTATAATTGGAGAATGAGTGGGTTTGTGGGTGGCCCCCTGTTGTCTTATGCCAGATGTGTCTCTCTGTCCATCTAACCTCTGAAAGCCTTCTAGTAATACATCGATCTTTGGCTGCTTGGGGTAATTTAGAAACATGGTTGACATGTGGAAAATAGAGAGACGTGATCTTCAACATTAGTAATCAATGTTATTTCAGTAGTAGGGGGTGATAGAGAGACTGAATGAAGGACAAAAGATGATTTGTCCATGTACTATACATGTGCCCTATATGTGTGTGTGTGTTATACCGGCATCTTTTTTTTTTTTTTTTTTTTTAAAGCAGAACATGTTCTACCACACATTGATTTGTTTGCTAGAGTATGGTTGCACCTGGCCCAACAGCAGGGGAGCATTCACATCCTAGCATGTTCGCTGTGGTTCATAACGGCTTGTAATGGAGGAGTCACGACATGGAACACAGCTGAGGTTAGCATATGGGGTGAGGAGAAGGAATGAGCAGCCATATGGATCAACTGTGCAAGGTTTGAATAGAAGGCTGTGTATCTCTGTGAAAGAAAAGAATGTGGGGAACCTTTGTTGACAGCTGGGCTAAGGTTGTGTGTAGGGGTCAGCTAAAGAAAGTCAAATACTGTGCGTGTGTCATGGCTCAACAGTTAGGTGCATTTTAAATTTTAAATCTAAATCATTTTTTAAGTTTCAAGATGCTGTTGCTATTGGAGCCTAGATCTGTCAGATTGCTCTTTTCTAGTGCTGCAACCATAGTAGTAGGCTTTATAATGTAAATTTGTAAATGGTCTACCAGCCACTGGCTCCTTCCTAATATCAGCAAACTACATAAGGAGCCAATATGGTGCTGCAGCTGTACTCATCTCCCTGTTCTTCCAACTATAGCCAATTGTTTGTATTATAACTGTGATTGTAAGATGCATTCTGTGCCATGCTGCTTTGCTCCTCTTGAGTTTGTAGGTTTTGTTAGGTTTTCCATAATTGCAAGCTCTGTTTTGGACTGAGAAGGAATGGATCCTTTTCATGTTGTGTCTTGGCCACCCTTAGACGTGACACAACACAAGATTTATTCACTGTTGTGTGGATATGGCCTCAGTCATAGGCCTTTTACACAGCAGACATTTTGACTAATCGTAGCAGGAAAAGCACGGGTGTTAACTACATTAATGATGGCTCTGTTCTATTCAAGAGTCCCAGTAAGTCATGACAGTGTGTCAGTGAGCCCACACAATACCAGGATTTAGAAACTGAAGCAGCTAAAATTGAATTGAGCCATGCATCTTTAATGTAATTTACATGTGACATGTAAAAAAGGTCCTCATGAAATACTGGCAGTGTTGGGGACATTTGAAAAATAAAGCTATGTTGTACAAATCAAGTTTGAATTGATGATGACATATCACATGTCACACATTGAAAAGAATTGAATAGAATGCTATTAAACCAACTAACTGTCAGTCCTTTAATCTTGAATTATTATATTTACAGTGTATTGTGGTAGTGTCATGAAAAAAAATGTGGCTTTTCCTCTTACTTCGACTTCCCCTTTAAATTAAACATTTTACAATTTACATCCTAAATGATTATTCAAGTGTACTTCCAACTTTCAAACTTTTGCCAAAGAAAGAAAGAAGAAAAAAAATGCATGCATGCACAACGTTCATCCTCCCTTGGGGTTCATTAGTAGCAATGGAATTCAGTGACCCAGAAACTAAACCTAGCCCAAATCAATTAGCAGACATACACATGCATACATTTGAGCTGCTAATTACAAAGCCAAACTCCACCTCACAGGGAGGGGTTTCCTCTTTGAAGATGAACCAAACTGCAAAAAGCCAAAATGTTTTGTAAGTACAGTATTTTTGTTGGCTTCAACATTATAATGCTGAACTAGTGCATACCAGCAGAAGACATTCAAAGGGTTTGATTTAGTTTTTTTGCATGCACAAACTTGATGTGTACTGTATCCCTTAATATTATGTCTTTGACATTTAATTATACCATAAAAATAAACTCACACAGGGTGCATGCCTACTCTAGTTTTACAAAGATAAAACATAATCTATTACTACTACTACTACTACTACTACTACTACTAAAATTTATAATTATTGCAATTCAGTCAGACCTACAGCTGTTTATGTTTTTTCTACAGTATTTTGGTTAAAATATAGGACTCCCTGAAATGTAACATGTGACATCACTGGTTTATTTGAAGTAGCTAACACATTTAATACATTAACCAAACACTAGAATTCAGTCACAAATAAACTGAACAAAAGTGGGGTGTGTCTAAGTGACAACATAAAAATAAATGTTCCATAATGACCTTATACAAACTATTAAGTAATTAATAAATAACTAAAGTAAATTAATTATAACTAGTGTACTGCATAAAGCAGAAAAGTAAAAATCTCAGAGGCAGAGGCTATTATATCGATGTCATGCAAGCTTGGCTGGCAGCTTGGAGTTTGTATAATGCTATATGACCTAGTACCAGGTAACAGGTTTTACATGGAAAAATACAAAACTCATAGAATCTAACCTGTGTGTATGTGTGATTCATTCATCTTAAATCATTTAAGAGCAACACCATTACTGCTATTCCAGTAAAAGGTTTCAAGTATGATTTCCACCGCTGCAGTTATCCCTATAGATGAATTCATATTACCTTCTGTCAGTTTTCACTAGTTTTTCTTTCCCCCTTCACATCATATCTTACTGTTTGGGCACTAACTGTGATGTGGATCCATGAATTGTGCATTATCTCTTTGCTCTTTTTAGCAATAATTGGAGCAGTTCTCCTTTAAGAAAGTGACAGCAACAAGCGGTGGAGGAGCTGGTCAGGAACTGGCCAGGAGCGGACGGCACTGAAGGCATCTCAAAACTTTTCCAACACACATTGAAGTGGTCTGTTTATTGTTTAACATCGGCTCCAGTTTGCCCCCGAACATGAAAACAACCTCTACGTTGCCATACTTTGTGTATCGGTGATGAAGTGGATGCTACTGACCGCTTGGAAAAAGGGAAACTTGCGAGAGGGAAAACTTCTGGAATGATGCCCCAGCGACTGCATCCCTCCCTCCAAAGTTCAGCTAAGGTGGCTAACGTTAGCTAGCGGTTCTCGCTTACTGTGTGTTAAAGTTTTGACATGCATTTTTATGTTTGTCCAAATAAGCTGCAGCATATCACCTGATGTAACGGGGAAGGGCGTGATGATATGTTACGCTTGTGGCAAAGCGAATGCTTTTTTCCTTGGTTCGCTCTCTTAGCCAGGCCAGGTTACATTGTCAAGCTAATCACTTTTAGCCAACTGTAGCTAGCTGCCAGACAGCTAGCGTTCCTCTGTCAGGTAAAGTTAACCAAAGTTAGTCAACTCTCAGTGAGAAATTACATAACATGCACTCTTTTCGTTTACCACCTACAATGCAACTGTAGCATGAAGAGACTGCGGTGCTTCTAACGTAATGTATGTACTGGCATACTGGCATTATAATCATCACTTTGTGTTTTTGTTGTTTATTTTGGTTGACATGGCATGGACAGACAATAACAATCTTAAGACTCTGTGACCACTCTATGACAAGCTGACAATGTGTGACTTGAGGAAACTGTTTTGAGTGTTGAGTTTAATTGGATGCAAATGTCTTCATTTTTTGACCAGAAACCACTCACTGATTTTCTCCCACCTTTTTTTATCTCACTTTTTCTGGTTGGTCACATCCCTGCCTCCATACCAAGACTTTCTGGGGGGCATTCTGCAATTTGGAGCCTTCCTGCAACATTATCACCATTGTTCATCACTCATAACCAGAGAGCCCTCATCTTGGATGAAGCGGAGAGTGATATAATGAAGGTGACAGTGACGTTTGGGCAGACAGGTGTGGTGGTGCCCTGCAAGGAGGGTTGGACCGTGAGGGACCTCATCCAGCAAGCCACGCAGAGATACAGAAAACTCCTGGAACAGGTACCGGTCAGAAGCGGAAATGGTTAAAATTAGCCTCTTATGACAGGCAATGTTGTGACATAGGACTGTGTGTTGTGGTGCAGCTGCTCTAAATCCAGGCAGAGGTGTTTATCATTATTGTTTTTAAACAGTTCTTTGCACAATACACAAATATTAATTTGAAGGATTCAAGTGTTGTTGTTTCCTAAATATGTACAACAGGTCCATCTCAAAATTAGCTCACCTTGTACACATGAACTTACAAGGTGGTTATGGTGGGTGTTTTCTTCATTTAAATGCTGCTCATTTGTTAAACTTTGTATGGCAGTAATTATAGTTGTAGAATAACATTTCATTGTCATTGATACCAGATAGTCCAGTGTGCTCAAGAACATGAACAAAAGCATGAATAAATTTAATTCTATCTCTCATTGAGTCTTCCTGACCTTCAAGTCACCGGTTAGCTACATTATTAATTGTAAGAAGTAGTTTTGTAATAATGTGAAAAGATTTTCATGAACTCCTGAAAGACTTAGGAAAGAGGCGAGATAACTTTTTATGAAACAGTGCTTTCATAATATTTGAGGTTTTCCCTGAAGTCATAAAAGAATAATCGAAAGCTCTGTCATTTTTATATCATGAAAGGACCATATGATTTTCACATCCCAAAGTCTTGGGAAATTAGATAAAGCCAGGAGGTCCAGTTCATAATTTCTGTATGAAAAATTAAAAGCATGTCTGATATGAACTGTGATGGTCCAGACGGGAGCAGGCATGAGTCGTTTCCACTTTAGTTCTGAGTGTAAAATGTAAATCTCCTCCTCTTGTGATTCCTTTATGACTGCTGTTGATTCCCTGCGTTGCTCTTAGGACGGGAACCCTGTGACCCCCATCAGACGACCAAATCTTCTCAGTGACTGGCTTCATATTGGCTCCATTATTCAAAGAGCACGCCAGTCATATAGATAGATGGCCTGAGTTGTGATTGAGGGATAGATGTTGGAGCTGTGTGTGTATGTTGGTGTTTATGTGAGACAGACACAGAGACAGCACTTATTATTTCCATCCTCCTCTTTTTCTTGGTCTCTCTACCTTTTTAGCCTCTTAATCTCCTTTCATCTACCCGTACCCCTCCCCACTCAGTGCTCCTGTGTGTTCTGCCCCCTTCATCTTAGTTATCAGCCTTTTCTTCTCACTGCTGCATCTCCTCTTCACCTCCCTCATAGCTCTCCACATATCAGGAACCCTCGCTTCTGTTATTTGAACTCTTCTTCCTCTTTGAACACTTCCTCCTACACCTTCTGTTCCTTCTTTTTGAGAAGCGTCTATTCTCTAAGTAATACCATGTAGAACTGGGAATAAGCAGGAGCAATGTATACCGATTTAGGTCCAAGTTGAAGTGTTCAAATTTAAAATTTAAGGGGGATTCAGCAAGTGTTGGCACATGCCATTTTGCAGTAACTTTTACACAAATGTGGCAAAATATGAGGTGTTATTAATGTTCACTGAGAGACAGAGTGAGAGCTCCAGAGTGTTTTCCTGCAGCTGCGATGTGTGTAATGATGCACCTCCTGCTCTATCGATTAGGTCTCTCAGTGTTTAAATACTTTGTTTCCTGTCTGTGTGAATGAAATGCCTTGTTAAGCACATGCACACTGTGTGTGTTTTGGCCTGCTCTCCCACGGCTCTTCTTCTTTATCTTTTCCTCGCTCTCTGTTTTCTTTCTCTCTTCCCACACCTTTGTCAGCATTTCTCAATCTCTCCTCTTACTACCTTCACATTCCTTTGTTTTTTTTTTTTTTTTACCTTTATTGTTATTCTTCCTACTTTTTGATCATTTTGGCCTCTTTGTCTGTTGTTTGGCATTTAAAATATCGTCCTATTTGGCTCACCTGGTAGAGTGTGTACCATATGGACTTAATCCTAACTGCAGCAGCCATGGGTTCGAATTCGATCCATGTCTCTTTGCTGCTTGTCATCCCCTTTCTCTCTCCCTGACTTTCCTATCTATCTGTCACTGTACTATCAAAATAAAGGCAAAAATGTCTATAAAATATTTAAAAAAGAAAAATTATCTTTTTTGTTTGTGTTCACTTTTATCTTACTCCTCTCTCGTTCCTCATCTCCTTAATTGCTTCCTTTCATCCCATCTTCTTCCTTTATATTTGTTTCTATGTGTATTATTCTTCCTTTCTTCCCATCACTCAGTCTTTTTACTGCAACACTAATCTGTTGCTGTAGCTGCGTAATTATTGCTGTTAGTGTGTTTCAAGATTAGAATACCAGGATATGTGTATTTTATAGAGCTGTCCAGTCGCTAATCCTCCCAGTGCTAGGCAAATCATGTTTTTAAATTGTCACATAGACAGGTCACTTTCTGTCTCTCTCTCTCTCCCGCTCCCCTCCCTCCCTCTTCCCTTCCTCCCTCCCTCTCCCCTTCCTCTGTATCTGCTCCATCCTACTTGCTGCTTGTATTAAAAACATTTTATTATCTTGCGTGTTCCAGCCTGCAACCACTGTAGCTAACTAACAGTATCAGCTGCTTTGTGAAGCGTTCCCACAGTGGTGCTAAGGCGGAGCTAACACTGAAAATAGGCATTAAAGCTACATTTTAGTGATCTTAAAAGGAGTTGGGGATCTTTGAGGTATAGTCTTCAGCTTAATAGTTCTAGAGAGGATTTTGTATTTAAGTTGCATTTTTTTTTTTTTTTTTTTTAGATTTCAGTTTCACATTGATCACAGCCTAATTATTAGAATTTCTATTACCTTTTGTGTTGCCCAGTATGGAACCAAAGGGGGGATAGGAGAGACGAACAGGATTAGAGAGTGAATGGCAGTAAGAAAGTGCTGATGTTTTGGTATGTAGAATACACCAGTTCTTTGTTATACTAATACATAGAAAAGTCTCTTATAAGTATTTTGTAGACTCCCAGCTCATCTAAAGCTGTTCTCGGTGGAAACTTCAGTCTCACTTTATGATATGCTATATACTGTTTTGGACATACACTCATAGCTCAGTGACTGATGCTATTATGTAAACATCATGTTGAATTTAGCTAAAACACTTTATATACACTACAGATGGTCATATATTTAAGGTGCTCATTAACTATTTAAAACATAAACCTAACTGCTACAAGCTGTGGATCATATGTATGTACTAATTTAACTGCACCTCAAGCTGAAGGTCGAATGTGTGCTGCAGAAGTTCCTTCTTGGATTACTTACATTACTACTTACATTACTACTATTACAACGATTCGTTCAACCCCTCCGTGCCCCACTCTCTCTCTTTCTCTCGTTCTCTCTCACTCACACACACACATATAAACAAGCATATTGACAGTGGACCTGTATGTCGGATTGGCTAAAAACAACAATGCATACGTGTTTATTTGCATACAAAGCGGGGAAGTGAGATCCGATCACGAGTAGTCACTCAAGACGCATTTTAAAGCCAGTTGTAAACTGAGGCGCTAAGAGCTGACCACTTGTGATCGGATCACTGAAGACGCATGTTAATGCCAGGTCTGAACAGGGCCTGTGAGTTACTGGCCTGTCACTCAGCTAGTGTAACAGTATTAGGTTAATTGTCACTCACCTCACTCAGTACATCAGGCAACTAAGTGAAACACGATCTATAAGTATTTAGCTTACTGACAGCTGTAATATAGAGGTATCACTCTTGATGGATGGACATAGAGGCAAAGCACAAGCTGTGGTAGGGAAATGGCGAATGAAAATCGTATCAAAAGAAAAAATAAAAGAGTCATACTTGAGGTTCATCTGGAGAGGCAGCAGGGAGGAAATGAATGAACCTGTGAAGGTATCAGAACAAAGAGGATGAATGTAAAAAAGGGAGATAACTTAAAGAGCAGGGTGAAGAGGAAGAGTGGCCAGAGAGAGAGGCGGGAGGGAGGAAAGCATTTTTGTTTTGTTTTTGTGGGGAGTTGTCAGGAAGTTATCAGTTTGTTGACAGACTTCTTAATTACATTTGGCTAAACAGACAATTGTGTGGTTGTGTGTTTATGGATGCTTGTTTATGTGGTTTCAGGTTTAGCCTCTCCTAAGGATGAGGTTGTATGACTGTGTAATATCAAACTGCACAATCATATAAGTATATCAGTGTATACATTCACTTTTTTAACTGTAATGTGGTTTGAGTTGTAAATGTATATCCATATGTATTATTAGACTGCATCCATATTCAACACAGTGTCGATGCTAAATGTGTTGTGTGTGCAATCCAGATATGTCCAAAAGTTTACAAACCAATTGTAAAACCAGTTGCTTTTTTAAGATGATGGTGTATGTACAGTACCCATGTGTATACTCACACTTATAAATTGTAAGGTGGATGTGTATGAAAGGGTTCCTGCCTATGTGGGTGTGGTGTAGTTTCGTTAGCAAGGGGAGGAATGCTGATGAGGCGTGGTCTAACAAGCTGATAAAATCGTAAAAGCATTCAGGCCTCATGCCAGAGCGCACGCAATTATTCCTGAGAGGGAGGGAGGGGCAAGGAGGAGACACGTGCCACCTTCTCTGCAGGACTTTGTTGACCCAGTCGTACACTTCTTCTATTCTGTTCGCTTCTGTTCTGTCCTTTTATCATTCTATTCAGATATGTTCTGTTCAAGTCTTATTCTGTTCTATTCTGTTCTGTTCTATTCTATTCTATTCTATTCTATTCTATTCTCCCAAGTCAAGAAAGATACAATGGCACATGCTTTTTCAAATTATACAGAAGCCTGACAAGCTTGCCATATAGCCAGATCATTCAAGAACGGATGCCATAGTATGCAGGTTATTCTGGCTAATACATTCTAAAATTGTTATATTTTACTATTTAACATGTCATATTAATTATCAAAAGATAATTGCTCACCAGACAGTGCAAAAAAGTTAACATGCCCATTGTTATGAATCCGACTAGTAGGTAAGATGGTAATGAAATCTGATTTTGAACCATCATGATAAACAAACTTTGCCTGACAAGATGAGTGAAGGATCAGCTTGTGCCCATCTGAGATGTGGAATGCTGAAATGCTAACAGGCTGAGTAATGGTTACCATGGCACTGCCACTGGCAAGAAAACAAGCTTTGTTACTGCTGGATGATGAGATAGGTCAAGGGACAATGTAACTCAGATTGTTATTTTTCCTCAGAATTAGGTGGTGCGTCAGTATTCATTGTCTCCACAAAATGGCATTTGTCAAGACAGACAGAGGGGCTCCAGCAGTAATACTTTATAATATTGGCATACCTGAAATTAGGATAATGCCAGACCTCTAAGTTTTGGCCTAGGACCTAAATTTGGGAAATGTAATTTTTTATCTAGTCGAATTGAAACTGCCTCAGGTTAAACCTGTTGCTTTATTCAGCTCTGATTGTGTGAAACAGCTACCTTTCACTTTTTGTGTAGACAGCAGGTGCTCCAGAGTGTGCTTTAATTGAACCCTGGATCACTGTTTTGCGATGTGCCGAAGTCCACTTCTTTGCACAGCCTTCAGTTCGACAGCAGCATGCATACCAAACTATTGTGTCAGCTGGCACACTTGAAAGGCTGCCTGATCAGAGATGAAGAATGGGGGAGCAGTGGGGAGGTATACGCATACCTAACAACACTGAATAATCTACATAGAGTTTTAACTCATTTGTAGATCTTGTCCTGAGAGTTAAATACCTCAAATTGCCTAAGATTATCTGTATTAGTATCAAGCAAAACACTGTATTAAATGCTAATCCCCCTGATTTTCAGATTAGATCAGTGTGTTTACAACTCTTATCTTTAGTCCTACAATATCTAAGTGTCCCTCTAGGTTTTTAAACTCCCAGATTTGGAGGTGCAGGGTTTCTGCAGTTCCCAAAAAATATGTAACACATTATTCATGCACAGCCCATGAATATCAGATTTGATGAGTGCGCGCACAGCTCTTATCTCTCTGCCTCTCCATCTTGTCTTCTTAGCTAATAGCTATATGACTTGCCCACTGTAACAACAGATCATAGGGTGTTGTTGACCTAGAAACAATAGCTGGTCACCAAAGGAATGTTGGATGTTGTTTTTCAAGTACCTTTTATCATTACATTCACTGTTTTTTCTTGCTGCAATTAAAACATACAATCTGATTGTGATTCATGTCTATTGGCTCACATCTGCACAGTTCACAATGATATAAAGGAAAGAAAAATCCTAACAATTTAGAAGTTCGAACCAATAAATATTTTGCATGTTTTACAAAAAAAATTGATTATCATAATAGTTGTTTGTTAATTTTCTGTTGCTTTTCCAATCATTGATCTGTATGTTTTATATTATTTACTTATTTAATCATTTTTCATAATGTAATTATTTCCATTATTGATAAAATTGCCATTTTTTAAAATTGATTTATTTGTCATTTAGTTTATATTAGTATGTCAAATAATTGTCAAAAATTTTTGTAGAGCTGTATGTGACGTCTTCAAATGTCTTGTTTTGTTCAACCAAATACCGGAAAATACTTGGTTTAGATTATATGACAAATAAAAGCAGGAAATCCTTTTCTTTATGAGCCTTGACCCAGATAATATTTGACATTGTTTCACTATATTTTCTTGAAAAATGACTTTCAGATCTAAATCTGTTGCCATTTATTTATAACATTGTGGTAAAATCAAATGGCCATTAAAATTGAAGGCATCACAAAGTGATGAAAAATCGGTAATTTAGTTTGATAGAGAGCAACAGATCCTGAAGTGTTTGATTTATAATGATATTAAATGGAGAAGCACACAACTTTGCATTTGTGATTGTGTGCTGTAAGAAGCAAACTTATTTAGTTTTTGCTTGATAAATGACTAATATGGCTATTAATTGGAATCAATATTTTTTGTTACTTGACTACGATAATTATTACACAATAATGCAGCAGCTTTGCAAAAAATAGAAGAAAGGAAAAAACTGTGCTAGATTATTAATATTAATAAGGGGGCAAAGCGAGCAAACGGCCCTGGGGCGCTGGGTTTGTCAGTTGGTTTGTTGTAATTTGATCAATTGCTAATTTGTTTGGGACCATAGACCCCTAAGACACAATATTAACTGAAATGAAAACGCAATGTATAGTCTGCTGTGTGAACTGCAGGGGCCCATAACTCATTTTACCCTAGAGCACCCTAAGGCTTTAATGTGGACATGGTAACCAAAGCAGGGTTTGTGGACATAAGAGACATTTTTCTTAGGATTATTACATCAAACATAATAGTTGTCTGTAAGCAAACCATTGAGAATGTTACCCTTAATGCTTCTTTGTGGTCTTGTTCTCTATAAAGACTGAGAACATGGTGGAGTTTATCATGTCTTAGTTATTTGTGTTGTGACTCACTGTTTGCATGGGGATGATGGATTGAGAATTTGCCAGTAAACCAGTATATACAGAATATACAACTATTAGACGTCATTCTGAAGCTTGAGTGGTAGTAAAACATGGACTCAGATGCTATGTGTAAAGTCGAGGGCAGAAAAGATACAAAAACATTTACATGACACTAAATTTTTCTTCTACTAATCACAAAACATTCACATGTTGTTCCCCAGAGTTAATAAGCCTCCAAATCCTGATTGATAGTGCTCAAGGAAGATAAACACTGTGCAAAAGAGAAAATGAAACAATGTAAGTGCAATGTTTGAAAATCTCTCTCATACATCTGGCCAGGGTTTCAGCCAAGTCAGTGTTACAATAGAGTTATACAATGAGCAGCAGGAAGGGAGGGCGGAAGAGTGAGAGACAACAGCCAGTCTTGTGTAACAGTGATGGTTGTAAAGCCATTGAAATATTTTTTAACATAATAGAAAAAAAACTATGGGCCTAGTCTATATTTAACTAGGCATAAATGCTCTATCTCAAGTAAGCAAACGCATATTTGCATTTATAGTATTTGTAGTTTACTCACATATATCAGCTGGTGCCAGATGGCAGTGAAGGATGACTCATAACACTTACTAATTACTACTAGCCTTATCACACTCACTTAGTACATTTTAAAATATTAACTGGTTTAAATTCCACTTTTTGTTATTTCCAACCCATTAAAAAAAGTTGGAAGAAAAACTGACTTAGATGTTTAGTGGGGTCCAAAAATCTGTGCCCACTCCTATTCAGATGAATGGGAAAGTGGTCCCCACTGTATATGCAGAGCAGATCTAATACACATTTACTATAACACAATTTGCCTTTTGCCTTAATGAACACAGCTGAGTTGCATGTCCAAAACTCTTATAAGACACCAAAAGTATGTATAGCCAAGCAGCTTGAAACTGTTTCACTTTGTTATTAAAAGTTAATGGTATTTCCCCTGCTGGTCTTGATTTGTACTAAAATAAATCAGGAAACAAGATGCATCTGTAACCAGATCTAATGTATAAATATACAAAGAAACTAACAGAGCTGAGTTTAGTGTAGGAACTGGCATTGACATTGAGACTTGCAGTGATATCCAGGGACACAGTGCGCCTTGCTCCATCTGACACTCTCCCTGATGGGAGTTTTTGAAAAGCACCTGACCCTGAAAGAGTGATTTAATGGAGCACCACTCTGAAGTGTTTCGACTCATACCTCTCCATAGACTGTGTGTGGTTTTGTGTGTGTGCGTGTGCATGTGCTTGTGTGCGCAGATGCGTGTGTTGTCTCAATATGTTGTTCAACAACCAGCTCTATGTAGTCAGCTGTCCAGTGCAGTGTTGATGTCATTAATCACAGACCCAACACAGTGGAGAAAGGGAGTGAGGAGGGAGAGAGAAAGGGCCAGGTTGGAGTTGTAATCTGTACAAGGTACCGAGGGAAAGATGTGGAAAATGTGTGGATGAAAGAAACAAAAGAGAGAGCAGAGATGGAAGGGGAGGGGAGGGGAGGGAGGGAGGGAGTGGGAGACGAACAGAAAGAGCTGCATAAATGAGAAACAAAAAGAAGGAGTTGGTGACCAGTAGAGAAAACCTGTATGGTTGCTCTGTGCTTTGGCTTTATTCTATTTAAGTCTCCATTAACTACAAATTTACATTTCAATGTTGGCCTAAGTGTCCACATCATAATGTATGCTGTTAAACACAAATTACGATACAAAGACTTAAAATGTACCTTTTGAATTGAATTAACTCAATCTTTAATACCTTAGCTATCTTGTTGTTAGCATTAATAATAATTCAAGATTTCAACAAGATTTTTTAAACTCTGCAGTCACTCTGCACCTGATCTGTGAGATGAAACTGCCTTTTTCCATTGTTTTGTGTTTTTGATTTTACAACTTTGTAACCTGTTTCAGTAGGAAATAGATCAGAACGAGCAAGTAAAAGGCTCGACTGTTTTACAGGGATTTTCATCTTGAAATAGAAAGTGAATGGACTAAAGTCAGGTTGGACCACAGTCCTTATTACTGATTAAGAAAATGTCACAGTAAATTACAAGAAATGTTTAGTAACAACAGATGCCCCCATGTACCATACATATGATATATAGCCTATGTATCATCTTAATTTTTTAAATTTACCATTGAAGCCTATGTGCGTTTGGCTTGCTTAATCTGATGATCATGAACTAGACAGACGTTATGTTCATGTACTGTGAATTAGTAGGGAGAGTGATCAGCAGGTGACAGGTCTATTCACATATTAAGTTGTTTATTGACATTGGTTGTGTCCTCTTTCATAGGAAGGAGATTTCCTGGTTCGGACTCACCATGTTGAATACTGTGATGGGGGGATTCTGGACCCTGATGATATTCTCAGTGATCTGGTAGAAGACAAGGACAAGGTAAGAACCTCTCGGAGAGGAGGGGGGGTGTTTCAATGTTTTCTGTGTGATCCTGCTCTTAGTCTGATAATGTAATTAAAGGTTGAAATTATTTTATTTTCTATCAATTTCACTTCCTGAAATATAAAAACACTGACACTGAACAATTCAGTGGTTTTATGTGACTTGAAGCTCACCACAAACAGCTGTGTAACATTTATCTCCTTAATTAATACCCATGAAGTAGAACTAAAACGTGAGAGGTTAGACTTTAATAGCCATTGTTTAAAATGGCTCGTTTCTTGAATGACCAACAGTCAGCAGACTATACAGACATGCATGTGACTAACCAAATATCCAGCCAGGCCGTCCATAAAGAATAGAGACAAATGCCAGGCAGCTCTTGTTCTCTACACAGATTTGCAAAATGACTGTATTTAAGTCAACCATTTTTATCCCTTAAATCCTTCCTGATGCGTCACATATAATGCATATAATCCTTTTGATTTATACTTATTAATTAGTCACGTAACTGTGAGTGTGTGCAGAAAGGTATATGTGCTTGTACAATGGTTTGAGTGGGTATCGTGTGTGTGTGTGTGTGTGTGTGTGTGTGTGCGTGCGTGCGTGCGTGCGTGCGTGCGTGCGTGCGTGCGTGCGTGTGTGTACTCTTTCATACTATAGAATATTGAGCTGCAGTGGCCTATAAGCCACTCCCTTGGATAGAATATTGCCTCACAAGCAAAATTCAAAAAGGGAAATGGTTTTAACTTGCCTGTAGCGTTAGGCAGTGTCATTAGCAATTCACTTTTGGAGACTTTGCAAACTCAATCCATATATTCCCCGTTTTTCTTGTTTTTCCCCTGAGGAATGTGTCATTTTTCATTTTCCCCTTTGGAAAGTCTTGTGTTTTTTCATACCCTCTCATATACTCTGGCATTATTAGAATGTGATAAATGGCCCAGATTAAGGGCTTTTTAAACCATGGCTTAGGACCTTAAACGAATCTTGAGCCCCTCTCTTGGTGGCTCTGCACATTAAAACAGCATCAACGTGTTTTAATGAGTCCATGTCCTATGGTGAACTGAATTCTTAATTTAGGTCATAGCTAGTAAAACTTGAGGAACCTACCGGCTAGAAAATGTAATGTACAGTACATTTCCCTGTCCTTGGCTCATACTGTATGCCTTTAAGGATGTATAAATACTGCAGGATTTGTTGAAGATTCTCTGAACTAATTAAGAACAAAGTTGCCTTAGTTGGCAATTTCTCTTGGGGCTGTAAGAGCCTCTGAGAAGAAATGATCACTCTGTGATCACTCTCTGCCTCTAACCCGGACTCAAGCCTCAGTTAGTGCCAAATTAAGCACTGTTGGTTCATGGTTCAAATCTTGAGTTTTAGGGTTACATTTCGTAAGCAAGACATTTTTGTCTTTGGGAGTCTAGCTACAGCTAAATGAAAAATTAATTTTGTGTTTCTGCCTGACATGGTTAACACAGAAATCCTGCAGAAAAGTGACTGAGAACTATCTTCACAGCAAACAAATTCCCACATGACATTTTAGAAATATTTATAGCTCATTGTTTTCTCTGCTGGATGAGTTTTCCTGATGAGCTCTCAGATGTCTCAAACTGGGGGGGGAGTTACATGACACAGTAAACCTCAGCCCAGGGGCCGTATGACTCAGTGACAGGAGCAAGAACAGAGTCAGAAGAACAGCACCTGACCCAAGGGATTGCTATTATGAGAGCCTGTTGCCATGGATTTGTGGGGATTCAGAGAGCAGCGTGCACTGGTCCCACAGCTGGCTAGTTGCCACTCGCCCTGTGTCACTGTGATCTTGTTTGTAGTGTGTAGTGTCAATTTTTTATGTGGAGGTGTTGCAGTCTGGAGTTGCACCCCCAGACAGTCACTGTAGCATGGGGAGTGTACTGCTCTGGTTTTATAGCCACAAAGTCTCTGGTTTGCAAAAAGATTTATTGTGTGATCTTATAGGCTAAAGCTTAGTTTGCATCCAAAATGATTTCCTACTCGCAAAATAGTGCATTACATTTTATTTGAGTGCTTGAAGACTGTGTATGTTTATCCACTATAGTTACCTCAGAAATTCCACGATGGAACAAAAATACGAAGTACCCATGGTGTATACACTACTTTTTGATAACAATCCCACAGTGCAATGCTGTATATTTTATAGATTCGAGATTAACAGTCAAGCGACACAATACATTAATTTGCTACACCTGTCAGTGATGTCAGTGATATTGTCTGAACTCTCAGTTTACTGCTCACAATACAGTCATTTATTGAATGTCTATTATAGTGGAGTGAGTGAGGGTTTTTATAGCACATGGAACAGCATAATTCTAAATCTCACATATCAGACCTATCAAAGGCGAAATTGAAAGTATTGAATGATTTCAGGCGTCATTGATTGTTTTTGTTTTTAATTTTTTTTTTTTTCTTCCCATATTGGGGCAGCAGAACTGTGGCATTCATTTTCAGTTGTGTTTACCTGACAAAGTCCACCTTAACTCTCTTTTTAACTCTGGTTTGGTGTTCTTCAACTCCTGAGGTAAATGTCCAGCTGAAAGGCACTGAAAGGTTTTGGAGAGCTTAGGGGAACAGTGACCTATGACCGAAATGCTACACTGCCCTTTCATTGTGAACAGGACTGAGGAAGCATTTAGCGACTAGTTGATGTCGGAAAAGGTACATCAGTCTGGTGATGATTAGATAAGCTTTGGATCATTTGAATAGTAGGTCTGTAGTTAAAGCTGGTTTAGCAGGTTTCTATATCGAGGCTGAAGTTGTAGTGACTGTAACTTCATGTGTTTGTGTGTGTGTGTGTGTGTGTGTGTGTGTGTGTGTGTGTGTGTGTGTGTGTGTGTATAAAGATATATGCTGTATTTATTGACAGGTGTTTTGCATCTTTTGTCTCCAATATGTCCTGAGCTCTTCAAACGGGATAGTAGTATCCTCTTTTTGTTAACATCCTGTGAATTCAGTGAAACTGTACAAAACATACCTTTGGAGCTCAAAACCAAATATAAACGCACATGTGTACCACAAAATACACATTTTCATACCGGGATCAAATACAGTGCCACAAACTAATTCCCCAAAACACACACATATGGTGAGACTCACACACATAGAGAAATAAACCGTACAGAATGATATCCAGCAATACACACTTCTGAGCACCAGAGATTGCATATGAAATGAAAGTGTGAAATATTCATTGGATTCTGAGGCAAGGCTCTCATAGTATTACTGAGCTGAGATGAATAAATGGCTTCTAATCCCAGATGAGTGTTTTACTGCGGGCGGACTCAGACTGCCTGGCTTTAGGTTTATAACCACAAAGAAAACAGAGAAGATTTTTGAGGTCTGCTGAAGATGGAGCAGAGGTCAAAAATACAGTTTCAAAAAAATCCATTTCTGAAATATATAGTCGTGATGCATTTTGAGAGAGAGTGCTCAAATTTATGAACTAACATTGGTTCCAAACAGCTTAAAGTGCTATGACAGCAAACAAAAGCACAGTAGCACAGCATGTTAAAAGATCACCAACAGTCCAGCTTGTCAGTCCAGTTCATTTTGAAATAAAATAGATGACAAGTTCCAAGTCTTAACTTTAATTTGAGTAGTTTTACATTAGTATAGAAAGAACTGCAAGTTATGCAAAATGGAGTAATTGGACAGATAAACATCAAGTCAAACAAAATCACCATATTTAATATTTTGTGAAAAATCCTTTGCAGTCAATGACTGAAGTCTTCTACCCATAGACTAGAGCAGACACTTTGTCTCTTTACTGGTGATGCTCTCCCAGGCCTCTTGCTTGTGGAGGAGCCTCTCTTAGTTTAGTCTGGTCTTCAGCAAATGGAATGCAGCTCAATTGGATTGAGATCAGATGACTGATTTGGCCAGTCAAAAATGTTCCACCTCTTGACCCTGTGAAGCTCTTTGGTTACTTTGGCCGCATGTTTAGGATCTTTGTCTTGCTAAATTATGAAATCTCAACCTGGCAACCAGGCCTTTCTGTTTTTGAGGCGTACCAGGGTGAAACTGAGGTTATGGTCATAGAGTCTTCTCTTCATTGACAAGGAAATATCGACACCTACATCCTGGAGATCATTCTTGACTTTCTCTGCAGTCATAAATGGGTTCTTCTTCACCATGCAAATGGATCTTCCACTCAACCAGAACCATGGTAACTGTTTTGTGCATGAACTAATACTGAAACAACACACAGCTACCCAAGAAAATTTAAGTATCCAAGTGTCCAATTACTTTTGAACCCTTCCAGTTTGGATACTGTGTGTTAAAAGGGCTGTAATTGAAATAGCTGAAGCACAGAACCCGAAGAGCCAAAAATGTGTAAGTGTCCAAATACTTACAGTCTGGACTGTTTATTCCTTTTGTAGGAAGTTCCTCGAGGAAAGTTGCACGTCTTCTCTTCTTCTGCAGTTTTTTTTTTCTGCAGCGCCCTTCATGATGTGCTGATTATGACACAGCGTTACTGCATCGGCGTATTGCCGCAACTACAGTTACAAATGACAGTAATCAACAGAGTGAAACGCTTGTTGGAAAATAACCTGAAGCAGCTGTCTCGTAATTTTCTTTGCAGGAAAAACCCTGATAACAAAATTAAAAAAAAAAGTGAATGGCTCTGAATACTTTCTGAATACACTGTAATGTGGCACACTTAAATACAAACATAGTCTAAACTCCACTCCAAATTCAGAATTAAACATAAATACAATTAAAGAAGGTGATATCAGTTGAAAAATAATTTGAGGAAACGTTTTGTGTGTTTTGCAAGTTTACCTTTCGACCACCACCCACTCACCTCCGCCCCCATCTCTTTCTCCATTACCCTAATGTTTCCCTCGCATGTTGTTTTTCAATCCCACTCGTAGCTTTATGCCAAAGAAAATGAAAAGTAAGCAAGAAATATGGATTCCCATCAGCATTTTCAATGTAGCTGGAAGTGTAATTCCTAATGTATTTTCTTGTAGGTATTGCAAAAAGAGCCTTACAGAGACCAGGGTTTGTCGAGAAGGTTAACTGGTAATGGAGAGAGAGGAGAGAGAAACACTGTTGCTTTATATGATATTGCTGTTTGTTCCGGGACATTAATATCACCTACACTTGATCAATCACTTGCTCTCTCTCTCTCTCTCTCCCTCTCTCTCTCTCTCTCTTTCTCTCACACACACACACACACACACACACACACACACACACACACACACACACACACACGCAGGCACGCACAAACACAGCATGCGTCCCTGTGCACACATCAGTGTTAAACATGAATATTCTTCATCAAGCACGCACACACATGATCACAGCAAGCATCCATTTACAGTACCCCTCACTTTTTTCTTTAATGTTACACGCAACACATATCCAAGTGTGTGCATGAGTGTGTTCATACGTAGTGCTTTGCTCATACAGCAAGCTTAATAGTATTGATCAGTGTAGAGAAGTCTAATTAAAAAACTACAATCTGTCACAGACCATGGAACAGCCAGTTGAACTTTTGTTGTTTTAACACTTTCTAGATACAGACAAACACTCACACAGCCAAACACAAACACACACACACACACACACACACACACACACACACACACACACACACACACACACACACACACAGCCAAACACAAACACACACACACACACACACACACACACACACACACACACACACACACACACATATATGCAAAATTATATAATGTGATTATGTCTGGTAATTTCACCTGCTTAGAAACAAACATTTAAAGAAAACCTCTATGGACAGACTAATGGAACACAGGCTTGTTGGGAAGTAGGGCAGCTCTCTGTGAGCTGGCTGGGCTTTGATCATGGGTAATTGTGCCAATCATTATTTATCCTATTGATTGATGGACACACACATGCACAGAACCTCACTGGGTGGCTTGAATATTTTTCCTCCTTATTCAGATGTAGCATTTTACCAAGACAAACTATTGATTCCTCTTCTAGCAAAATGGTTCTATTCATGCTCAGTGAATTTACTTCACTTTCTTTTTCCACAGTATTAGTATTCACCACACAAGATGTACAATGTGTAAAATGAAGATGGATCTTTACAGTAAATACCTGATTCTGATAACCTGAGTTGAGGTATTAGGAGTCAGTGTTGGTAGATTTATATTTTATTATATCATTTTTTTTTTTAAATAATTGACACTGTTCTGCTCCTTATATTCAGTGCCATGGAAACTTTCTTCTATTCTTCTTCTGATCTGCTCTTGAATAACTTTTCCACCGATTATTTTTTTTAGTTTTTAGTTTATTAACACAAAAATCCTGGGATGAATATCAGAAGAAACAAGGGCTTGTGATATCTCTGGTGTTCCTGGGCTTCTTCAGTAGGCACCTCCACAGAGAAATTTAGTCCATTTTGACCTATAATTCCACAATAGTGTCATTTGCTGGAGAACTGTTTGTAAGTTGTCTCGTAAATCCTGTTAAAATACACTTTGAATTGATCAAACTCAAAGCATGTCTGGCGATTATACTGTCTGTCTGTCTGATGAGATGAAACAACCTCAAACGGTCTGACTTGGAGACATTAAGATGGACAGTTGGTAGACTCAAGCCAACTCAATGGGCAGTCCATTGTGTGTGTGTGTGTGTGTGTGTGTGTGTGTGTGTGTGTGTGTGTGTGTGTGTGTGTGTGTGTGTGTGTGTGTGTGTGTTTGTGTACGTGTTAGTTTTCCAGTCAGCCGAAATCGTTTTCTGGAAAAGACAATCAGGCCAACAGTTCATATCTCTGTTTTGTTAATATATAAATAATGCTCTTTCTCTCTTTCCCTGACTTTCTTTTTGTCCTTTTGACTTTCTGTGTTTTGGCTCTTGTTGCCATGGCACGGTGTTGTGGATGGTAGGAGCAGGGTGAGGATAGAGTGGCATTCATACAGACAGTATCCATTGTGTTTGCATAGAGCTTAAAATGTAAGATACGTTTTAAAATGTGCAAGGTTGATAAACTTTATATATTTATGAAAGAAGAGATGATTAGACCTTATATTTAGAAAAGAGGTGATGAAGAAACTGAACACACATCAGGCCATGGTGTGAGGCAGTCACACCAGGCTATCTAACTGTGGTAAATCAGCACATGCTGAGGAAGTGTCTGCCTCCGAGGAAGTGAAATATAACCTGCTTTGTTTGGCTCTAAATGAAGTTAACTTCTTCTTGTCTTTATCTGAATGTCTTACTCTGGCCTTCATTTCAATGAAAGGTTGGAGACGAGCCAAAAATTTGTAATTGCCCCTCGTCTGAATGTCTTTTATTATTTTTGATTTTATTATTTAAATAAAAATCTCTTTTCCACCCCTCACAAATCTAATCCTTTGAAATGATTTATCAGCTGCTTAAACCTAAATTAAAATAATTAAAGGTCACTACAACACCAGAGTCATTAACAAAGTAGCCAAACCTCTGATAATGAGGAAATTATTCAGAGCAGGTTCCATGTTATCAGCGGGCCCTTCCTTCCCTTCTGTGCTCTTTCACTCTACAGTTCTCAATATCCATGATCACGAATGCTTTGCTGATCAGTGGTAAATAACACAAGCTGCTGCTGCTCACAGATGCAGCTCTGTGAAACATGCTCAATTATGTCTGTCTTTCAGCCTGAGCTCTGCCTTTGTAACTTGCAGCATCCACGAACATTAATGATATATTTGCTAGATGTGATAGTTCCTGATACAGATGAATCAATTAAAGGCTTACGAAAATGTTCGTTTAGCAAGTATGAGTGAGAAATGATAATGTGGTGCTGCTGCACAATTTGTTGAGCTGTACACGTACACATACACACATAAATACACATGCAAAAAGCAATTTGGCCAAATTAATGTTGCATCATTTACAGATTAATTGCTGTCACCATTGTGTTAACTTGCAATAGCATTTACATTGGAGCTTGAATATAATCGTTTAGCCATTCATCATAAGCGATTATTTAAGTCTAACTTTTTATATGGCAATTAAGTGTCAGTCTAATAGCTTTGTTTGGGTCAAGTTATGGTTGTTTCTTGTCACATGTCAGTGTATGTGCTTTAAATATGTATGCAACTTGTAGTATGGATTTGGCAAACTGTTCCAAGGTGACAGACTAATTTAGGAGAACATTTTTCAGTGAAAACTGTTGAAAGACATTGAATTTGGTCAAAGAATTGACTGTCCTTTTTTTTTTTTTTTTTTTATGTCTGGTTGACATATTGTGTCTGCAGGCTTAACCTGTAATACTTTACAGTAGAGCTGAACAATTAATCGCAATATTATCAAAGTTGCAATATCCATATCACGGGAGCTTACATTTTTTTGGTAAAGGTAAAATATGTCACAACATACCTTTTTATAAATGTAATATAAATGCATTGTTGTACTGCATAGATGCTCTGGCTGGCATCATATTCATATTCTACAGATGTATGGGAACATGCTTGTTTGGTATAGACCTCAGCACAAATAACATCATCATAATTTTTAGATTTTTTTTTCAGTGAAAATGAAATACAAAAATGACCATTCCCATTAAAATCATGATGCATATTGCCGTTGCAATATCTGTCAAAGTAATTGCAATATGATTTTTTGCCACATCGTTGCCACATCTCTACAATAGGCATAGGATGTTAAATGAATTGACAAGAACACAGTGCACGTGGACGAGACACATGATAGTGGAAATGATGAGAACCAGAGAGCTAAATAAAGGAAAGTAGTGGCCACAGGTCAACAGGGCTGAGGCAAAGAAATGACATGGCATACAGAATGTCCAGTGTATTTACAACTTACAATTTTCATTGATTTCAGAAATCGTGCTGTAAACGCATAGTGTATGTTGTTAAAACAGTGACATGGGATATATGGATATGAATGGAGCAAAGACAGAGACACAGGGAAAGGAAAGCACAGGTAGAGGTGGGTATCGGGATGAGCCCCTAATGCAGAATAAGGGGAAGAATACGACAAGCTTGTACTGTAACAGTTTCTCCCCATTGGAGATCTTTTGCTCTTTTTACCCCTCTGACTTACAAAGTACATAAGCCTGCTCTTTAGCCTTTCCAACCTTTTTCAGTGTCTCTTTTACTTCCTCTCTCCTCCTCTTCCTCCTCCTCCTCCTCAACTTCTCATCCAGTTTTCCCACTGCTGTACATTTCATTTCCCTCCTCCCCCATCTCTCGCTCTCCTTTCCCTTTCCATCTCTTCTCTTTCTCCTCTCTCCCCTTCTCACCAGCTTAGCTCTGTCATTTTGAGGGAGAAAACACAAGCCAGTCAGAATGAGGCAATTATGACCCTGTTGGAAGGGTTATTATGCATAATGCCCCATAATCCTCCTCTACAGTTTTCATCATAATTGACATGTACATTAAGTCTGTGCAGTGTATACTTGCTGACAGAAACTTGCCAGCAGCAGCCTCATCCTTGGTTTTGAAAGTGACATACACACACACACACACACACACACACACACACACACACACACACACACACACACACACACACACACACACACACACACACACACACAGCTGTGTTTAAAGTATTGATTCATAAAGATGATGCAGTTGCAATGTGATTATTCATAGCTGCTTATTCTGGCGTGACCAGATAATGAAGACAATAGACACCCGACAGACAAGCAGTATTTGATTGGGTTCTTAGGTACAACATGCTGTGTAAGTTGCGTGTTTGTGCATTAAGGTGGTTGATGATAAGGTTCTTATAGCATTTTGCGTGTGTCTGTGCGTGTTGGTGGTTAACATGTCGACATTAATTGAACCATGACCCAGATCAAAAAAATGAGACTTGAAAGGGATTAGAAAAACATGCAGACATATTGAGGAGCAGCGATTTGTGTGGGTGGCCTCTGACACAGTCCACATTTAATCATGACATTTTAATCCCAAGCAATTTAACGAAAACCTGATGGTTAAATGAAGCAGACAGGCATCCAACAAATCTCATTGTTCACCTTCAACCTATGTGTTAAGCTTGATAATCATATTAGTGTTGTGTAAAGTGTTAATAAATTATTTTTTTTATAGCTTTGCCAATATCATTAAGTCTGCTGGTATTGTTTTCCTGCACTTTATTAATGAGCAAGTTTTAATGCAAATTTTTTATTAAAGAATGAATTCTCCATTTCCACTTCCAAGTCCCATAACAGCCATATTATTATTTATTTATTTAGGCTTGACCACAGCCTCAGTCCATCTAATGAAAAGCATATCTATTCAAGAGATATGTTTTCTGTTGATATTTTGCACACTGTCTTTGATGTGATTATAGATTATTATTTTTCTTATGTTAACCAGAGTTCCAAGGTGTCTGGTAATGGCGCTTGTGTTTGTGTCAGACCTTACATCTAAACTCTAGCATGAAACTGAATTAAGTTATAAAATTCTGCTGCGGTGAAATACTTCTATTTCACGGGCGTGTTACATTTATTCAAAATGTATAAGCCACATTGGTCTCTAACCTTTCAGGAACGTTTTAGATAAATACAGGTAAAATACAGATACTGTCAAAATGTGATCTTATTTCTATAGTCTTCCTGCTGTTTTTTCAGCTTGTCCTAATTATATTTATCAATATATCAGTCAGGGCGAGTGAGTTCAGACGTATTTTCCTTTTGACGTGTGATGTCAGCTTGAAAAGGTTAAGTGAATGAACAGGAAGGACAAATATTCATTCACTCGTGTTTCTCACTTATGCCCACACACACACACACACACACACACACACAATGTGGTCACATAATACTAACTGTTTTCTAGCAACCTTTGACCCCTCAGCCCTTCATATGAAGTGGCCCACTGGAGAGAACAATATTGACCTTCCACTAAAGAAAGCAGTGCTGCTTATTGCTTTCACACATTGCACTGGTTTCATTTACTGGGTATCCCGGTGTGTGGGTGTGCATATACACAGATGCTTAATTATAAAGAGGTGGGATATATATTAGACTGGCTTGTGTTTCTTGGGGTGTACTTTTGAGTGTGATTGAAAAGGTGTGCGTTGTTGGGTTATTTGTATATATTAGTCTGTTTTTTTTTTTTTTTTTTTTTACACAATACTCATTCAGTCATTCAGAACTGCTTAATTATCTTATCAGCTTTAATGAAACACAGTAAAGTAAGTGACTAGAGAATGGGAAGTGACAGAACTGAGTGTAAGCCAGGTGACACCAGGTGGAATAACTGGCCTGTGTCTGGAACACTGTTCTAAAATGATATAAAAGTGCAAGTCAGAAGTTGCGTTTAAGTCCGGGTTTTTCAGGTCAAGAACAAACACACAAAGTTTTTCTTATAAACATCATTACAGCATGATGTGACCTTGTAACATGGTGTCAGCAAGCATAATATGAAAAGGAGAATTCAGGTTTTTTCACCAGTTCATTTTCTCTTATTAAATGAATGTGTACCAACCTGCTATGGACACTGTTTTCAGCAAGTGGATGCCATAGCATAATGGTCCATACCACTAAATAGACATAAATGTTGGCGTGTGTGTGTGTGTGTGTGTGTGTTTATGTGTGTGTTTATGTGTGTGTTTATGTGTGTGTATTGTTGTCACAATCTCCAGTGGTTCTGACATAAACGTTAGTACTTGTTCTTCCTAGTCCTTCAAAGGGGCACAAGAGCCATAAAGTCTCCTGCCTGTGCACTAAAGGTGTGACTCAGATACCATTTCTTCATTTTCCTTATGTAGCCTGACATTTTTCATTATATAGTAATCATATGTGTTCGTTTTCATTGATGGGTTGTCTTGTGTGTGTGTGTGTGTGTGTGTGAGCAGGTGTATCTTGTAGTCCTTGAGAAGGGTAGAGGGACCATAAACCCTCTCTTCAGGTGGTGGGATCTCAGCTATTAGCCGAATTGTGAATTATATTTGATGAGGCTATGGCCTCATTGTTAAATTGCAGGACACTGACACATATATCAGTCTACATTGACAGTCAACATATATCAACAGAGCGCCCTTTACTATATGTGCATACTGTATGTATGTGTGTGGCTGAACTAGGTTGTATCTTCTGCTGAGATTTACAGTGAGAGAATGGGGGTTTCTTTGGTCTTAAATCTTATTTGTCCGTAAACCTTAATGGAGGCCGTATTGTGTGTGTGTGTCTGTGTTTGGTTTGTGTGTGTGTGTGTGTGTATGTGTGTGTTGAATCATGTGTGCAATGAGTTCTTTATGTGTGTGTGATTTCAGTGAATCACCTGTCAAAATGCTGTTGACTCCACCCCCTCTCAGTGTATCGTTCTCTTTCACACACACATGCACACACACACACACACACTAACACACACACACACACACACACACACACACACACACACACACACACACACACACACACACACACACACACACACACACACACACATCAAACCACATAACTCATTGAGAGCACAATGACTTCAAACGTAACCCTTAATGCCACATAGCCGCATATGTTACAGACATGTCATGTTTCACTTGATCACACACACAGATGGGTAATACAATATCACTCGTGTGGCACATTTTGAATAGGCCCGTAATGTTCCATTAGTTTGATTGCTTACAACCCGTCACACTTGATGGGTAGAAACAATAAAATCGGAATATACAAAACTCAATTAAATGGCTGTTTTTATGTGTTAATTTAATGGTTTAATTTTAATATTGTTCATTTACGACAGAAGTGATGTGAGTAGATGGTTTCACTTAGACACAGATCCATAGAGAAGAAAGCTCCACACAAAAATATACTTCCCCTCAAACACACACACACACACACACACACACACACACACACACACACACACACACACACACACACAAACACACACTCGTCAAAATCAGTGGAGTGGAATAATGGACAAGGCGATGGAATAGTGGGCAGATTTTATCATTCACACACTCTAAACCACCAGCCATCTGCTAAATGCACACATTTTTCTCATGACTGTGGGTGTGTGTGTGTGTGTACATGTGTGCACACGTACACACATGTGAATGGATCGGTGTAATTCTTTGAAAGCTTGGACGAACACTCATCATGTTAAACTGGCTGATACAGTTAATCCATCTGTGCAGTCTAATTCAAACACAACTATGTATCTTCCTTCAAAGTGACAAATTAATAGGAAAAAAAAAACCAAAACACATTTACCTGACGTGTGTTAATAACAATGGCATATAGTGTGTACAAACCAATGCATGATAAAAATGTGAACAAACCTGTAGCTGTGTAGTTAATATATCAAAGTGTGCTGTTGATTTAATGATCATAATATAATGATCTTTTTTTTATTTCCTTTCTTATTTTGGTGTAAATTTGCTGATTAGGTAGAAAACTACTAGAAGTATGATAAATGTTTAAGAATGACATAAAAAGTATTTTTTTTAATCATAAATTGGTAATGCGTTTCTCCCTCATCAGAGAATAAAGAATAAAAAAGCAACCTAAAAATTGCAGTGTCTGTCATGACAGCCTCAAACATTACAATGAGCTGCTCATTTAAGATACATGGGGGCTGTATTTTTCCAATTAATGGGAATTTTTCCTAAAGGTCATCCAGGCTTGGCTCATGTATCATTATCTCTGTGTTACGTAGAGAGGTTGCTCATTACGACAGGATAAAGAGGAGACAACAGTGAGATCTCAGCCATAATGAACCTAAATGCTCCCTCTCACCTTCACTTCATCCCTCTGTTCTACCCATCCTCCACTCAACTCTTCCTCTTTACAGTAATTATCCTATCTGCACTCATTCCCTCTGTACTCTCTTCATATTCTTTCCTGGCTTTTTGTGCCGCCTTTCAATCTGTCAACCATTTGCCCTCACACTTACTCCCTTTACACTCTTACTGTGTCTTAGTAAACACTGCCTGTCAAACTACTTACAATGAACCCATATACACTCCTTTCCTCGCCATATTTTCCCAGCTTACATCAGTCTTTGTCTCTTTCTTCTCTCCGGTATTTGGCTCCTCTCACTTTATCTCTTTTGATTGATTCTCTGGAGTCTTCTACCTGTCTTTAGTAACGCTTGGGCCTCTTCCTCTCCACTTCCCCCCACCCCATTTCTTCACCTTCACCACTTACGTCTTTCTCTCACCCTTTCCTCTAATGAATCCAATAATTTTGGAGTCACACCTTAGCGTTCAAGCATGTGTGTGTGTGTGGACCCTTCATTTGTCAAAGGCACATACAGATTTGATCCAGACCTGATACATATGTTGACCCTTAGCCAGGAACCACGGGGGTTAATTGAGTAATGGCGTTTGCGAGAGGGGGAGAGGATACTTGGAGGGAGGATGAGACAAAAAGCCAGAGAGAGAGCATTAAGAGAGCGAGAGCGAGACAGATAGCTGTAATTTGTAAGAGCATATGAAAGGAGAAGAAGCGGGAGGGTGCGAGAGAGAAAGGGGTTAATTGCAAGAGTGAATAAAATGAAAGTCAGGGGGAGGCTGGCAATTAAAGAATTGTGGAAGAGAGGGTGAAATAAAGACAAATGTTGGGTTAATGGTGACAATGTGTGAGATGGGCACGAGGTGACAGCATGAGGCAGCCAAGCAGCAGAATATGGAAGATTGATTTTAAGCAAAAAGAGAAGGGGTTAACAGAGTGATTGAAATGAAACAGAGAGAGAGAGAGAGAGAGAGAGAGAGAGAAAGACAGGTAGGGTGAAAAGAAAAGGGTTAATTATGAGTATAATAAACGATGAAGCCTGTAGTCTTCATGGAGCTTGGCTCTTAATTAAGAAAACACATCTGCACCTGGGACCCACCAAGAATAGATGGATACATGATACTGCATGAAATTGTGTGTGTGTGTTACTAATTGTTATTGTTATGAAGTCCGTGTCCTGGTGGATTCATTGTGCTGATGAATTCTCTTAATGAAGTGCCTGAAGGTGGGGTTTGCTGGGGATGGACTAACTAAATGGCCAGATGACTAAGCATTGGTCCATCATATGCCTGTGTTTTGGTCTGACTGTGTAGACAGACACAAATACTGTGTAAGTACTGTACATAAACAGAGAATATATTCATATGTAAATACACAATGGCATAAATAAATCCTTAAATTAAAAACATAGGTTAGTGTACAAGAGAACAAATTGTCATGTAAATGAATTGTCTAAAACCAGACTGTTTTTTGGTTGCACCTTTAGCATGCTAAGTTAATGAAAGATTTCCAGACTTCCTGGTAAAGATTAACTTCTTTTCATCCCAAGGATCTTGCATGCTGTGGCCTAGAGAAAAGAACCGATTGCTCTTGAAATGTGAGATCATAAGAAAGAATTTCATTCAAAATGTAATTTTTTTGTATGAGAACAGTCAAATCCACTGCAATTATGACAGCGTGCAGATTTCAATGGAGGAAAAAACAGGTAGTTTGAAAGTCTCTTAAATTAAACCTGTGAAGACCTGCCAGTCTCATACTGTAGTTCATTATGATTACACAGAGAGAGCATAATTTGCTGCTTGATCTAATAACTTAAAAGGCTCAAGTCAGAGCCATCTAAATCTTTGAAGGTATTATGCATTTTACTGCAGCAAGCCTCCGGCTGTTTCAAGAAAATGTGTTAAAATCTACCTGAGAGATCGTGGGCTAGTTCAGAACTTCCTTTCCTATGGCGTGTGTAATCTGTATTAAGGTGGACTGTCCCTTTGAGTACACAACATTTAGTGTTGAGATGGATTTGATTCATGGTCTTGTGAGCAGATGATACGATCTGTTAGGAAGACTAATGTAATCACTCTGTGTTGGCTATGAGCTTTACTCCTCACCTCAATCACAGAGATATTAGATGGACCATATCCTTTTAAAAAGAAAAGCTTCTCTGTGTAGCTACTACGTGTGTGTGTGTGTGCGCGCGTTTGCGTGCGTTCAAGAGAGTTTTTCATTTGTGCATGCGTGTTGTCATCACACACGCACAAATGCACACAAAGCTACCAGCAGTTAGGAGAAAGATTTACATACATTGACAGAGTAATGTGCTGGGCGGCGAGAGCTTTATAAAGAGTGAACCTGTCCCTGAATGTGTGAGTGATGATAACAGGCTCATTTAATTGCCTAACCCCTACACACAAACACACTCTCACACACACACAGACACACACACACACACACACAGACACACACACACACATACACACATACACACTCACAGATCATCAGCTCCGTGAGTAGGTGCCACATAATTTCTGTCATTCACCTTGAGGAGGTGGTGGTTAGACAGCATGATGGAGCACTGGGAGAAATTAAGTAAAAGACTAAGAGTCAGTCAGCAAGAGTGAGAAATGCAACCAAAGCTAATTAAAAGGTCAGAAGTGTTTGGAGGAGCTTTCACTTTTTTGTAGAGAGACGGAAATTCACTTAAACACAAACCAAAGTAATTTTTTTGTGGGGCTGCATCTTGGCACAAAACCGTTCCAGGTTTTTTGCAAGGCAGGAAGTTAATACATAATTCTTTGTTATACAATTTATACTTTTTTGACAAAAATTTTCAGGGATGGCAGTCAGCTCCGGTTAGCGAGTGGGGCTGCGCCTAAAGTAAGACAGCAGACATTGCTGAAGATGTAATAAATATCACAATCCTCTACACTGAAGTTACAACAACACCACACTGAGAGAGAGAGGGAGAGAGAGAGAAGCTAGTGCTAACTGCTAAGCTAAAGTAACTAGCAGATCTGCATGTAAACAACTGCTGGGTTAGAGAAAGTCGCTAAAAGGAACAGAGACCTGAGTGCTGGAGCAGAACTAGTGTAAGTTTAAATGTACAGCAGGTAGTTAGACACTGTAATAACAGCAAGAAAGAAATCAGCAACATTAACTGTGTTCAGACAGAGCAGCGATATAATCTACCAGCAACAGAAACTGACCGGCGATGGGACACCACACTGACGTCACTGACACAGAGCTGACAAAGATCTGGGTGTGATTTTGGCTCTGCAAACCTCTCAAACGACAGTTATTTGTGAAAAGACTGTAACTCCTATCAGACCCATGAGTGGACCATGACCAGCACAAGACCTTCGTGAGCTTTGGTGTTTCTAGAGCCAAAAATGTGGACACAAGAGCGTGTTACAAAAAATGTCACGGCAGATGGGAGAGGTGGAGGGTACTCGCTTTGAGGCACATGTTGAAATTCTGTAAGTGTCTGTGCTAAGGTAGACACATTCTATGGAACAAGATGAATTTGTCTACTATTGAGGAAGACATGATGTGTGTAGATTGAAATATGTGGCTGTATAAATATATATAGAGTCAGAAGTTAGTGGGTGAGTTACAGCATAGAAGGCCAGTTGAGTTTTTAAATTACATAAATTACATACTGTACTTATGCTGCAGTTCTGACCAGTCATAGACTTAAACTAGGTTCATTCATGATGCTCCTACATATTTGTAATGAATGGGATGTGTTTAATTTGTAACAACAAAACAAAATCTTGACAGCAAACTGATACAGAAACAAGCTTCTCTGGTCTAGCAACCAAGGATGTGTTACCATTTCTATGTATTGTTTTCTGTTTTTTTTCTGTTTTTTTAAAGTCTCTTATTATGTACAGTATGTTGAACATAACAAATATTAGCATGTTACACTTGTTCATGCATCCATCAAGTACTGCTAGGCAAATATTACCATTAGAGACACACACACACACACACACACACACACACACACACACACACACACGGTCTTTCACTGCTTCCCATCTCTCCCTTTATAAGCATCTGCAGACACTAATGAATAGACTGGGTGTAGTTACACAGCTCCACATAGGAGGAGATAAAAACATAATTTAGGTCAAACTGTATCTGCTCTCGAGTCTGGAGTCCAAGGAAACTCCCCTTACTAAAAAAAAGGCATTTCTCTGTCTCTCTTTCCATCTATCTGATTGACTTACTTTCCATCCATCTATCATTATGTCTGTCCATGTTTCTTTCCAACTCTTTGTGTCACTATACATTTAGGAAATCGAAGAACAATATGAGTCATTGACAAGGAATCAAAAAAATGTTGAATAGGATGGTGTCTTATGGTAAATATCCTTCATCAGCGAGCAAACTGGCAACAGTATTGAAACAATCACAACATAGTTGTTGACAGTATATTACCCTCATTGTGAAACGGTTTTTTTTTTAAATTTCCTTATCTGTGCAAATTCTTATGATGCCAAGAGCATCCTATCTAGACTTGGCATATACACATATGAGATGTTCACGATGCATTTGATGGTTGTTTGATCATCCAATATTGTAGTCATCAGTGACATTTGACGAAGACAAAGTGAACATAAATATGCCAAAAAACTGTTGTTCCTCCAATCAGTCTGGCCAATTACAATTGTAGAAATAACAGCATGAACATCTGTAAAATATACTGGCCTCCAATGAAGTGTCCTTGTAGTAAATACTGCATTAGTGAAGTGCTTACTATGTGATTTAGCTTTGCAATTGTAGCCGCTGTTTAGAAGACACTGACTGAACCAAGAAAAAGCTGTTTGATTCTCTGTTAGGATGATGGATGCAGTAATCGTTTTCAGTTTTTGAATTGATAGAAATTGTTGATTTAAAGTCGTAAGAGTGATTCTTTCTTGGGTAGAAAAAGCTAATGGTGTTGAAAGTCTTTTTTCCTTGCATGGTTTGAAGTGACATGGTGAGATTGATTGTTCTCCTTCAGCTCTGAAGCAGATAAGCTGTCTGGGGGTCAGGAGACAACCTTTCAACAATTAACCCCATAATCCCCAAAGTGGTTACAGATTATAGATGTGTATGGTTAAAGTTGCAATCCTTTGTGTAGAACAGGACAATGACCCTCCACCAAACATGCTTAAAGTTCATGTTTAAAATATGATGTCACAAGGGAATAAAAGTAGTTTAGTTATTACTAGTTATTAAAAAAAGCTAATTAACATTTGAAATCATGTCATATGATCAGTCCCTCTTGTGAAAGATAAGAAGATGTGTATTAGTAGCAGGTTTGATACAATCTATTCTTTAAGCTCTTGTGTGTTTCCTTCTGAATGTGCACATATAGATGTATGTGTGAACTGCATTGATCCAGCTTTAGGACTGTCAGCTGACGTTTACTAATGCTTAGCGTGTTGACATGTTAATCCTGAGATGACGACCATCAAAACACTTTGTGTGTATATGGGTGTGACACTGTGTTTGCATGTATGTGAAAGAACATAGTGTCTTTGTGTGTGTGTGTGTGTGTGTGTGTGTAGCCTAATCAGTCACATCCAACAGACAGCAAATCCCACTTCAAAAGCCACTCAGACATCCATTGTTATGTGGAGAGCCAGTTGAATGAGATAAGATGGTGGAAAGAAAGAAGAGGATGAAGGAAAGGAAGGCTGGATAAATGAGCTATCAGGGGATGTAAGAGCTGTAGACTAAGAGTTGGTTTATGGTCTCTAAGAACTAGTTCTGAAGATGTGTTGTCCGACCACGTCGTAACTCAGATGTGCTTATAGTCGTTTGGAACGATTGTACTGGAAGGCGGAGTGAAAAGCCGGTCGTAACAGCCAGATGCGAGACGTGATATTGTAAAAAACATTGATAAGCAAGACATTCATAGTGTTGCACTTGGTTGTTTACCTTTAAGTGTCACAGATAGTTTTGTAACGAATGACCGCCTTATACTTGTGTTACTTTCAGTAACAGGTCCGAGCAAAGAAATCTCTGGTCTAACTTCGCCATTGCTGTTCCTTATTTGTAGTATTTTCAGCTACTAAGCAACCAACTGCAGAGTAGACAATCTGCTTCCTGTTTACACTGGCATATGCATGCCCAGTGGACATGAATTGACATGTGATATTCTTTTTCAGGCGTGTTAGTGTAGACAGAGATTATTTCTGATACAGAGCTAAAATGCTTGTCTGTGGAGATCATTTTCATATATATATATATATATAAGTCCAAACTATATAAGATGTGGGGGGATGGGTTTTTACCATAGATCATTCAGTTCAGAAGGAGTAAATCCCATGTAACCGGTGTTTAAAGATGTGCATAGTGCGTTAACATCAATAAATTATTACCATTCGAAGTATTGTGCAAAAACTAATTCAATTATGAATTTATTATGAATTTATGAATTTATTTTGGCTCTATCAGCCCTATAATCACGAATGTCCATGAGTGACTGACTGAGTGGCTGATCATAGTTGAGTGATCATATTTACACCATTGGTCAGCTGAATGCCATGTGACTGATTGTGGCGTTTCCTCATTGGCCGTAACTCTTTCAAATGAATGGGCAAAAACTGTTTTGTAGTGGGAGTGTGTTGTTGTGCAAATCTAGGTCTAAATCCCAGCTATTGTTACTTACAAACAAGACTGGGTATAAACCTAGTATATGGCTTGACAGTGCATGGATGCCAACCACAGGCTTAGGGCTACACCTCTTGTTTCAGGCAGTCACCTAGCAGACCTGGTTTCCTGGCTGCTTGGGAACTGCACGGAAAAAAAATGGCGCTTCCAATTCACTGAGCCTTGGCTCCATTACGAGAAAAAATTACTTTCATTACATGTACCACTAACACAAAAGGAGACAGAGGAATAACTAAACATAAAACACACCGGGCAGAGAGCAAGATAGTGAGAGACGGAGATAAGCCATCGGTAACTGCCAAGATAAAGAAACTAGCAGATCTGAATAGCATAACACCAACAGCAGAAATACCAGCAACTGAAAATGAGACAATATGCTTACTGCAGCACGTCAGCACAGCAGTTAAGGCCCTGTTAAGAAATGAAGGGTGCCTGCCCACTGAAATGCCAGAGGGCTTTTTTGAAGTTACGGGAAGTGTTGAGTTTGTACCAACACAATGCAGTAACTTTAACATGGCAAATGGGAGCAACTGATAACGAGGCATCATATTAAAACACCAGACCAATTATACATATGGGATGTAGACATATTTTAGTGGATCTGTATTGGCTAAAATAAACCCAATCAATTTCTGATCCTTTCTTTACTGCACTCTACCATGTTTTGGCCCCATCAGCCTGTTAGTGTGGCAGTGCTGCTCTCCTTTATGACAGCATGGCTCTATGGTGTGAGCATTTCACTGCGTATGCAAATGAAAGTGTTGTGACAGTGAAAAGGTGCAAGTTACTCTGAGCTCTGCCACCTTGATTGGTAAAATTCCCTAAACTCCATCATTAATGAATCAGTCATCTCTCTGTCCAAAGAGCAGTGTATAAAACATTCACGGAGCAGCTTCTTGTTTTTAGCTGGTGCTAATCATTGCTTTCGCTGTTCGAAATGTCATATGAGTTAGCGACTGGTCATTTTGCTAATTAATGTTAATTCAGTGAGTAACTTGTTGACAGGCAAAGATCAAAGTTGGTTATTGTTGGCTTTGTGTGCTCTTTGCAGCCGGTTTCTGTACTTGGCTAAAGATCATTTGAGAGGAAAGTTACTCCACTCTGTAGTAACACTGTACAGTGTTATTTCAATGTGGTGGATATATATTTAATCAGCATTTAGGTAGATGTAAGAATCAGATTGGACTCTGTATTGGCACAGTCCTAATTTCTAATATTTTGTACAGCACATTTTTATCATTAAGGGTAGATGAAATATTAACAGCATTGTCAGGCTCGAGTTTGCCAACACCTCTCAGTGCCCAGAGTCAACTTCCAGTCAGCCACTCCCACATTTGTGGTTAATATATCCACCTTGAGTAACTAAATTGGTTCACAGCCACTAATTCACTCCCTTCTTCCTTCTTCTGCGCTTTCGTCTGGTTAATAGGCTCCTCTGGTTTATGAGTGCTGCCTTTTAGACGGCTACTGGTGGATCATTGGGAATATGGCCTGCACAGAATGTGTCCATCTGTGCCGCTGTGTGTCTCCATAATGCTGTTCCATATGGCCAAGTGTGGTCTACACACAGCCTCAGGGAGGCGGTGGTAGATGGTTAACACTCACACACACACACACACACACTCATACACACACTCATACACACAGATATTCTTTCTCATGCACAAGCATAAATACATATATGAATACAGGGACACAAACACATATTCACGCACACACGCACATTTGAATGCAGACACGTACGCACACCATCTGCATGACTGAGGAAACAGAAGTTGTCATTATATTTTGGCTGTGTGGCAGACACTGAAGTTCTGCCTGTCTGAAGTTCACAAAGTCACTGAACAGTTGTACGGATGGTATGGATGGAGGCTGCTCTGCCTTTGACTGTTGAAATAGTTTGTGCTTTCTCTGTCTATATAATGTCTAACAGCCTGTACTGTCTGATTGTAACCTTCCCCTCTCTCTCTCTGTCTTTACGTCTGTGTTTCTCATTCTTCACATAATGTCTGTCTATCACCCATCCATCTTTTTGTACTTGTCTGTTTTGTCTGGATTTCTCATCCTTTACTGAGACGTAAGGTGACTGGAGGTCATTAGAGCGTCAGCACACACACACATGGACACACACAAACCTACACAAACATACACACACATAAACTTGAAAATGCTGAGCAGGTGAATTTCATTCATCCATATTCTCCATGCGGAGACAACACCATCCTGTTTATTGATTACCACAGCGATGGATCGATCGCAGCGGAGAGGTCATAGTCAGAGATGTATGTTTGTATGGGTGTGCTTGTGTGTGTGTACTGCTGTTTTTGTCAGTGTCCTTTTGTGTGACATATAGATGAGTGCTCTTATAGTATATATACATCGCTTTTTGTTAAGTGTGTTTTCTAATCTGTACATAAATCTGTTGTTCGTAATGTTTGCTTCTCTCTCATGCTCTCTATGTAAGAAATGTATACATTACAAAAGAATTAAAACAAAAGAGATGGAGAAACAGGGAGGAAAAAAGCATGAAGGAATAAAATAGTGTGTATTGAGATTGAGAGAGTGAGCGCGGTTGTATCAGATTCATGTGTTAATCGATAAGCTCTTTGTTGCTTTGTGGGTGTATCCGATAGAGCAAAGTGCTGGAACATGATGATTTACATCAGCTGATTTGTAAGGAACTACTATACTCAGCAGGGAAAGGGGGACATCTGAAGAGAGAAGCTGTGGAGAAGACTACAGGAGAGGAAGCTAAGGGAGAGAATGGGGATAACAGGAGCAGGAGAGGAAATGAAGCAGAAGGAGGCAGGGTAAATGAGAGGAAGCACAGTGATGAAGGAAGGAGGCAACCGAGAAGAGGATAGGCAAGAGAAGGGAGGGGAAATGAGTGGAAGCAAAAGAGAGGAGGCAAAGTAAAGCCAGGGGGGGAAACAGGGCTAAGCAGGAATATTTGCTGATGAAAGACGAAAAGGCCAACTTGTACATAGCCTAGCAGAGGAGAGCTGACCTGCCTCAGGGTTCATTCAAATTCTCTTTGTGATCTGCACAATTATTTTTATGGGCGTCACACAGAAATGTGCAAAGCTTTTAAAAAATTACCTCTCACGCTAGCTTTACAGAGAGCCTGCATGCCGGCTTGAGTGACCTTATCTTGCTACATTAGCAACCCTGCACTGAATTTCTTTTATGGTTGCAGCACAAAGAGCATCAAAATTATGTCATGAGACATAAAAATTGTCTTTCTTTTTTACTTTGGCATTACATCAGAAAGGTTAAAGAGGGGAATGACGACACGCTGATAGAAAGCGGCTCACTGGGCCTGTAAAGTGGAGCAGCCTGGTTCAAAAACACCAATTCATGTACAAAGAATGGAGTTAAAACATTCTTCGTACACCACAATGCATGGAGCCATTGCTTTCCATGCAACGTTTTATCCTCTGAGCTGAGAGAGACAGACAGGTTTAGAGATGGATAATAACAAAGCATTTGTAGAACTTTGTCTTCCTCTTTCTTTACTTCTCACAGGCAGAAAACAGTTCTTCTGCCTCAATCGGAAAACATTTATGACACAGTAACAGACAATGACGGCTGTGGGTGGGAGAGTGGGGGGGTGGGTGTGTGGCAGTGGCCCCAAGACACACTTAAGATGTAGTTTCTGTTGTGAAGAGCTAGGTGGTGCTGTCAGTCTACCCTCTGTCAGTGTGTGTGTGTGTATGTGTGTGTGTCACTGAGTGATCACACCTGGTCTCCTATGAACACCAGTTGCGTTAGAGTAGGAGCTTTGTGATTTTGGACCAGGAATTTGACATTTATTATCCTCAATTTATTATTGTATTCAGATCATTGGAGTTCATTAATAATTCCGTTTTTAAGGAAAAAAAAACACAATGAAGACCTGAAATTTCACAGTTGGTCGTACATTACCATATTTCCAGGGAGAAAAACATTTTTTTTATTTCTGCTCACTGTTGTACTTTTACTCAATCCTAAAATGTATTATACTCAAAACCAAATGAGCTGGTTGTAACCCATAAAATAATTGTATAAGACAGCACGTCCTGACCATACACAGACCTACATACACACACACACACACACGCACGATGGAGAGGTGGCCACCTCAAACATTAAACGTATTTTTAAGGCTATGGTGATGGAGTGGTCATTGCTAAGCATTTTGCTGACTGCACAAGATGTCAGAGAGAACACACACACACACACACACACACACACACATACACAGACTTGAACATCATAGATTTTTCTTTTTATGGTAAGTGGTCATGAGTGGAAATCAAAGCTCAGTGGTGTACAGATAGCTTAAGCACATTTAAAGATTGTTTTCTATGCTCTGCCTGTGAGCTGTGTGTATGCTCATGCATTTGGCTGATTGTAGCATTTTATTGATCGACTCCACACTAATCAATCAGGCCCTAATCGACCCGATTAAAAAGGGTATGATGTGAAAAAATGGTAATATAGTGTGTGTGTCTGAGTGTGTACTGCCGCCATGTTATGCACTTAAATCCTAAACTGCTATTAATCTACCAATCTCAATTTCATGTGCTCTTTTAATTTTAATAAAAGGATAGGAACCAACTCTGCACTTCTTCATCGCCCCTCCTACACTCGCACGTGCACTTCAGGAGATGCTGAGCAGTGCACATAACAGCATGCACATAGTGTATTGCTTTGTATATCATTTTTAGCTCACTGAAATAACACTCCTTATTGGTAAGCGAACCAAGAAATTGTAGATTTTGATAGCCTCATGAACTTCCTGCCCCCATAAAATCTAATTAAGAATTATTGCTGTTAGAAGGCTTCTCATGTTTAGATGATATCAGCTGTGAGTTAGCTGACTGTGTGTGTCATTTTCTATCCCTGTACGTTGATATTGGATGATAAACAAGCATGTACAGGCAGTGCTTTATTGACATCTCCCTCACTCTTCTGTTAGCTGTGGAGCACCTGTGTGGGTGGGACAAATTAGAACATTATTGTTTATTTATTTAGTTTTTTAATTTAGTCATGTTTCCCTTTTCTCAGCTTTATCATCCTTTCTTTTTAGCAGGCCACATTAGGAAACGTAAAGTCTTTCCCAGCGTAGCTCCACCCCTTGCCCCCTCGAAGACAGCAGCAGCACAAACTCTGGTCTCAACCTACCAGTTAAAAAGAATGGGTTTTTAGAAAACTTGATAACTTTCAACATTAACCACTTAATTCTTCAAGCAATTGACACTGAGAACTCCTAAACTGGTCCAATGTGACACACATCAGTGCAACTGTGTCTGGGTGGAAGTGTTTGATTGTGGCTTGTTAGGTCAGGCCTTTGATTGATCTCAGGTCAGGATGTCCAAAGCTCACATACATGCGCTCACACACATGCACAGAGTTACCCCCCATTAGCCTCCCCTTGTTCTAGGTAGTCTATGTAAAACTTGTATTGACCATACAGTATTTATAAAGAATAGGAAGTAATTAAGGGATAGAGAGAGCTGAACTAAATTATTCCATAGTTAAGAACCAAAATGGGCCATGGATATTTTTATAATTTTGCAAAAAATGTCCACTGTAAAAACCACTGCAAAAGTCCCACACTTGCTGAGTTTGGTTGCTACATGATTGTGGTAGCCAGTAAAATAGAGTGGTTGAGCTTACCTTTGACCCCACTGAGAAAAAAGTATCACAGAAAAATGACACAACAAACCAGGTTTCATATGGTTTGTGCCATAATCAGTCTGTGTTTAGTAGTCTTCCTAAACCCAAATTAACTCATAATGAAGCCTTATTTCTTCCTCAGGTGCATTTATTTGAGCTTAAGTGTTCGAGCTCACAGATGGATAAAGGCGTTTCTACATGAGGTTGTCAGCGACATGATCAAAGTAAAATGTGTTTTGACAGTAAGCTGAAACTGAAAAACAGAGAAGAAAAAAAAACAGAAGTTTGTTACCATCTTTGTCTTCGAGTCTGTCAAGTTTGATGACAGGATACCTGATAAGAAGATAAGATATGTTACATATAATGTAGAGACACACTGGTAACCATGTGCAATTGTGAAAAATAACGATTAACATATTACTCAAACACAGAACAATACGAGGTATCTACTCATAAGCTTACAATAAAGCACTGGTCTTGAAACTTGAAAGAAATGGTTGTGGTGATAGAGGAATAGAGGCAGTGTTGGCAGCATGTAACTTTTCATTTTGTCGAAAATGGACACATCATTGCACGAGCATTTGACACGGTGACACTCTCAGACAATCTAAAGTCTCAGGTTTGCTTTTTGGTCTTACTCTCTGACATCCCAAAGGTTTTTTACAGTACAGCACATCTGTCAGTCCCCCTCATTATTATCATTATATTGCTCTCTTAGCTTCTGTCTTTCACATTTTCAATGGCCACTTCACTCGTTTTCTCAGTGCTTTCACTCTGTGTAGCCTCACCTTTTTGTCTCTCTCTCCCCCCCCCCCCCCCCCATGCTCAGGCTGTGGTGTCATTTTGTTTGGCAGGTCTTTGAGTCCCCTGTCTGAGAGAACATAGGCGAAGTCCTCCCCTGTCTCATCTTGCTGTCTTTCTTTCCAACGCTGCTTTTTAAGAGACTCGGCAGGGCTATGTTGAATTTGTCTACCCATTTTTCTCCCTGTCATTCTTTCAGATGTTCTTTTTTAAGAATCTCTTCCACCCCTCTGTGTGTGTGCTTATCTGGAAGCTATTAGTCTTGTTCCGACTCTCTCTAACAGACAGATTTACTGAAACTGGATAAGAATGGGAGCTGTTTTTCTTAAATATGTGTAGTTACACAACTAAACCAAGGCTTTATACTCCCAAGCATGAACATGACAGAGAGGTGTGTAAATGAAGTAAGGGGACAGAGGAGGTGGAAGGGGGTGAGGCAAGTGTAGTGTAGAGAAACGGAAAAGGCGAGGAGAGAACAAAAAACATCAGTTGAAGTTTATTTTAAAGGAAAAATTGGAGCAAAACAATGAGAAAGTTGTGTGTTAGACAGATGGAAGTGGGGAGAACATGAATGTGTGAGAGACTGAGAGGCGTCGGTCGTGCTGAATAGTTGGTGAGATGGTGAGAAAGGTGCGATTTTGTATAACTTGATACTGTTCTGCTATCTGCATGCTGAGGATATGATGGAAATAGAGTGCACATGTATATAGTATCTATATCTAAACACAAACATATGCAATTAAAAAAAAAAAAAAAAAAAAAGTTCTTCACATGGGTTTAATGGAATCAGAAGCCAGGATGACAACATTAAATTTACTATAATGCATGCGATCGAGGTCATATACAGCTACAAAATCCAAGAAACAATTTTGTTTTGAATTATCCATTTAGCTATTAAAGACTGTGTTGAGCTGAATGTTTCAGTATCCCTATGGAGATTTTCTTGTGGTTTTCCTGTCCCCAGTTTTTCAAAACCACAATGAAGAGGCTTCCAGTGAAAATCTTCTTAAATTATCAGGTTGGCTTTGAAAAATAACACCCTGGCTGGACTTCTCTGTACCAGCACCAGTGTTAGCTTTCAGTCTAAAATGTTGACGTTGCTTTTTGTTTTAGAATAGCATTTTCGTAATGTCGGCTTAATTATTTTTGCTTTCTGCCACAGTGCAATGACGTACAGCTATGTGTGTACTAGTGTGAGGACTTCCATACGGTTTGTGCCTGTTTGTAGCATGCAATGTGTATGTATGAGTGAGAGAGTATGTTACCCACTTGTGGGTTCCAGTTTAGCAGGAAGCCTCTGGCTTTACTGGCAAAGTCCCCTTTCTTTACTCTTGACCACTATAGACACGACACACACACGGACACACGGGTCTATTCAGCTTTTGCGTGGAGGCCCCTAGAACACTGTGTTGACAAGCTGTGTGCTATGTTAGGCTAAACGCAGACTCAGTGCAATACTCAATAGACAGGGATTCCACTATATAACACAGTTAGAGCTAGCAGGGTGTCGCACACTTGCAAAGGGGAGACACGAATGGAGTCAGTTGTTAATCAGTAGACACACACTCTGTCACAGGAATGCTGGGCTCCTTGGACGTCCTCTATAGCGTCCTCATCCACAAGGTAACGCACAAGTTGTGTGCATGTACATACACAACCATTCACAATTTTTCTGAACAAAATGTTGCAGCCTTTATTTTTGCTTTAATTGAAGAAATGCAACCAGGGTGGTGTTCATCAACTGTAGTCTACCTGTTGACAACTGCAAGTTCTTGTCAAGTTGAAGTAGTTTGAAGTTGAGAAGACATGCCTGTCTGTAGTTGTGCTGCTTAGGATCTAAACCTGGTGTCCTCTGTTGACTTTATATGCATTCATGCTACCTTTAAATGTTGTTTCATTGTATTCATGTATGATACAAGTAAAGGGCAGCAGTTTGCACACTGGCTGTAAAGCAAACTGGAGCAGATTTTCTCTCAGCGTGAGTGGAGAGTGAGTAGAGAGTAGAAAATAGAAAACCTGGAGCGACTGTGAGTGGAGTTATATAAGAATCTTGAGCAGAATTCCTGCTGCTCCACTCTGATCAAATACTGTGTTCATAATGGATGAAAAGAATAAAAGTAATTGTAAAACAACCAGCTACATTGTGTTTTTTTTGTTTGTTTTCTTCAGCTGATGGCGGTGTATGAGGAGCAGGAAGCCCAGCAGAGGGGTGTGGCCAACACAAGTCTGGCCCCGAGCCCTGACCTCTACCAGTCTGAGCTCTCTGTCTTCCAGCCAATCGCAGGAGGAGAGATTGAAGTCAATTCCTCAGCGCTCAAGTCCAGTAAGTAATTTTCCATTTATTTTGAGAATGCTTACTCCAATCTTGACGTCTTCGTAGACAAGTCCTCCGCCAAAAATCAAATCGAAGGAAGTCTTTGTTTGCAGATCTATATATTGTAGAAAATTGTTGGAAATACACAGCTACATTTTAAAAAACTGTTTTTTAAATTTTGCCTTATATTTTGTTTTCAAAAGATTTGTAAATTCTTTCAAAAGTTATTGAAAGTTACAAATTGTTGAAGCAAGAACATTTCTTCCTCATCTCTACAGTATATTCCCCGAAACAACAGTACTGTGCTCAAAGTTATGAAATACACCCACTGTGCACGTCATTATGTTCACCTGCACACCTGCCTGTTCATGCAGTTATCCAATCGGCCAGTCATGTAGCAGCAGTGCAAGTGAGAAAAAAAAAAAAAAAAAAAGGTCAGGACAGGAGCTTTAGTTAACGCTCACATCAAACATCAGAATGAGGGACAGAACGTGATCTCAGTGGCTTTGACTGTGACATGATTGTTGGTGTCAGACGGGCTGTTTTGGCTGTTTCTGAACTTGCTGATCTTGTGGGATTTCCACACACAACACTCTCTCAGAGTTTTTACTCAGAATGGTGCGAAAAAGTAAAAAAAAAAACGCCTATAAACAAAAATGCCCTGTTGAGTTCAAAGGAGAATGGCCAGCCTGGTTCATTCTAACAGAAAGGCTGCAGTAACTTAGATAACCACTCTTTACATCTACGGTGAGCAGAAAAGCATCTCAGAATGAGCAACATGTTGAACCGTGAGGCAGATGAGCAGATGAACAGCAGAGGACCACATCGGGTTCCACTCTTCAGCCAAGAACAGAAATCTGAGCCTCCACCAAGGCTCACCAAGACTGGACAGTTTAAAACGTAGCCTGGTCTGATGAATCTGGATTTCTGCTGAGGCAGCAGATGGTAGGATCAGAATTTGGCATCAACAATCTGAGTTCATAGACCCAACCTGCCTTGTGTCAACAGTCCAGGCTGCTGGTGGTGGTTTAATGGTGTGGAGAATGTTTTCTTGGCACACTTTGGGCCTCTCAATACCAACCAATCATGGTTTGAATCTGAGTGTTGTTGCTGACCATGTGCATCCTTTTATGGTCTCAATATACTGGCTTAAATGACTGCTTCTAGCAGGATAATGCACCCTGTCAAAAAGCAAAAGTTGCCACTCACCAGATCTGAATCCAATAGAACACCTTTGGGATGCAGTAGAGCTGGAGATTGTCAGCATGAATGTGTAGCTAACAGATCGGCAGAAATGATGTGATGCAGTCATGTCAACATGATCCAACCAGAATCTCAAAGGAATATTTCCTTGCCAAGAAGAACTGAGGCTGTTTTGAAAGCAAATGGAGGCCCTACCAAGTATTAGTGTGATGTTCCTAATAAAGTGTTTGCTGAGTTTATTATCTCTGTGCTCTGTAGAGGAAGATCAATGACCTTAACATCAATAAGGCGCTGGTATTTTTTATTGTATCAAAATGTTTTATTCAGGTTATACAAAGTATGTTCGAGTTAACTCTGACAACCACAACTGCTCTGTGACTCAAAGTACTTTCTGTACTTCCCCAAATGCTGACTTAGGCAGGGACTTTCTTATGACAAGATTTAGTTTTACATGGTCTAAATGCTGTTTCAAATCACTCTTGTGACTAATCCCTTTGGGAACCCTTTTACTTTTTAGATGTAACCTGTAGGTCAGTGCATAAACGGGTCAATGCCATAAGTGATGTTAAACAAGAAACAGGTTCAGTTAGGCTCAGTTTTGATGAGGAGGTTGACTGCCAGGCCAAGTCTGTGAAGCATAGCAGTCAAGGCACCGTTTTGGAGTGGTGGATAGTTGGCCAAGATGAATATTCTGTAAATTGAAAACATAAAAGAAGGAACAATAAAGTACCTGTTTGACATTTTGTAATGGATTATTAGCCACAGTGTATTCTTAGGTTCAAAGCCATACACTGTATGTCTTTTAGACAATACTGTAAGATGGATGTTAATTTGATGCATACTGAATTATATTACAGACAAAGGTCAGGCTTGTGATGGCCATTTTTTGTGGGACACTGATGAAAATAAGATGAGGACAGCTTAAATGTTGGCAGCACTGTCTCTGAGATGCAGACTGAGATGGGGAGGAAAAAGAATCGTATGAGGAGAAGGAGAAGAAAGAGAAGACAGGAAGCGTATGTGTTCTGTCAGGCTGCAGAGCAAAAACTGATATCTGGTTACTGTTACTTGGACCAGACCTATCAGCATGACCTTTCCTTTTTCTCTGTATCCCTCTCTTTCTGTCTTCCACTCTCTCTTTCTTTCCCTTTCTTCATCTCTCTCTTCATCTCTTCCTTTCTGTCTTACTTCAAGTCAAGTGCCTGTTCATTACAAGTACTGTGGATGTGAGTGAGAGAGGGCTTAGATTTGTCACAATAACTTGTCCAAATTTAATTTTACTTTACCAAAACAAACCATGTGAGTGATGGATTGTGTATACATGCAATTTGTCAAAACTTAAGCAATATATTCATTTACCTCTCGCTTTAATGCTTCTAATCATAGATCCCACTTCCTTTAGTTATGAATTGTCGACTATATACCTGCTTTGTTGCATCCTTTGTGGCATCCATCTAGTTGGGTGCTTGACATTTAAACATAATCTGTCATGGTTGTTTTCAAAATGTCATTAATATGTCAAATGAAGTGTGGTAAAGCTCATCCATCTATTGTAAGCTGCATTATATCAGCAAGTTTCATTATTTCCCATTCTTGTTGTGTTTAATGATGCTATTGAAATTTCTCTGTCAGCTGGAATGATGTCAAACAAGTTATTGAGCTGAAGGTCTCCCAAGCTGGAACAAAAATCATAAGCACAATTTTACATAGTAGATAATTACAGCAAAACTCTTTTCCCAGTTCCCTTGCAATACATGTAATTTCACTCTCACTTTCAGTGTATTGCAGCAAAAAATGTATCTTGAATCTATACGTAGCTTGATTTCTGACAGTAATAACAGCATTGACATTTCAGTTTGTATGACCTTCCTAAATTGTGAAGGGGCTTTAGCTGTATGATCCAGACACTGTTAAGACAGGAAGTTTAGTCTGTTTTAGTATGGTCGCCTGTCAGCAGAGATTAGTGGTAATGTGTGACTGTCATGGGAGATTAGAAGTAACGGAGCTCTGGAGACTATCACTGTCAATGGTGGGAAGGTCAGACTTAGGCCTCTGTCACTGTCTTATGCCTCTTACTCTAACCACCTGTCTCCCCTCTCACTCTCTTCACGCCATCTTATTATGTCTCCAAATCTTTTTTTCTACACTACTTTCCCCCTTGCTTCTCACCTTTTTTTTTGTTATTTTTCTTTTCTCTTTGATTTATCCGTCTCTCTTCCCCTTGTGTTCTCTGTTTCTCTACTGACCAGTTTTTCTTTACTTGATATGTAGTAAGACATATAACATGATGTTTTACACTTCGGTCTCAATGAAGGACTATGAAAAAAAAAAACAGTAGTTTTGATGAGCACCACTGCTCAAAATCAAGATACAAAGTGCTGGACGTGTCTTGAAAACTTAGTAAGCATATATATAAGTAGCAGTAGAATACATAGGTTAGGCTTTCCTATTTGAGCCAAAGATAATCAGTGGTCTTTGGGTGATATCAATTTACTGTCAGCTATTTAAGAGATAACAACAGGTACTTTCAGAAAATCTGCTGTAATTTTGATATAATGATCAAATTAATTGAAGCCTTTATTGTTCAGTTGCCATACAGCAATTGCAAACAAGTGTTACTGAACCATGATAAGCCTTTAAAATATAGGAACAGACACTATTTAAGCAAGCGTTGAAATGATCAGTCGATTATATGATTAGCTGATCAACACAAGAAAAAGTACAACTGCAACAATTTTGATTGATTAATAATCCATTGCAGCCCTATTTTAACATATTCTTGCAGATTTTCTGTGAATAATAATCCAAGACAGTCTACCTCTACCTCTCCATACAAGATAGTCTACCTCTCTGTAGTAGTATTACTGCAGCCTGGGCGTGGTGGACAGTGGTGGGGATTGCTGGGTGATTTGTAACTGACTTTGAATTTTAGAAGACCAGTGTGGTAAAGATTATTGATCTTGGAATGCCTACAGGCATATAGATACAATAGTAACACTGTTAGGTACTGATATTTATCTTAATCTAAACATTGACTATACAGTAGAATATTCTTATTTTCTTTCATTTTTTTCTTCACCATTTTTTCTCTTGATTTTTTTTTTCTTTTTGATTTTTTTGTATTATTTTATCTTCCTTTTCTTGCATCTAGCCATTGTACATTTTCTTTGTATCTCACTAATTTTCCTTTCCTCTTAGTCCCTTCATTTTTTTTATCCTTCCTCTGTCTCTCATTTTTTGTATCTTTTGTCCTCCATCCATTTATCCCCCTTTCATTGCCTTTACTTGAAGAGATGAATTGATTAGGTTTGATGTAATCCATATTCCCCAGCCAGTCTTAAGAGCACCAAGGGTCCATTTTATGACAATCAATATATGACCCTACAAATATCATTTGGCGTATGTTCTGAGTAGTCCACTCATTTAGAGTTCCCTCCACCCTCACCACCACCTATCTCATTTTATTCCCAGTGGAACTATAGAAGCTAACATGACAATGTTCTTAATGTATATATATAGATTGATGGGCCCTATGAATGGAGATGGTAGATTTGAGTGTACCACACAGATCATAATAAAACCTCCAGTTATAAATGTTATTTATTTGCATAGCTCTCTGTGGTGTTGACTTTTCTCTCCATTTCACTATTTCACCAAAGCTCCAGCAGCAGCGTAGGCAGTAGTGCGGTGTGCTTCATCCATCAGCTTCTGTTAGATAATGATTTTATGCAGTGGTCTGATGAGATGTGAAGAGGAGGGAGACACTATCATATATTACCTACATGTGCACAGAGATCTGCAAATCAACCACTTTTTGGACATTTGGATGCATGAACACCAGTGCTTTACCTGAAGGGACATGAAGGGAAGGGATCATTCATTCATTTCTCACATACTCTGGCTTTCAGATCTGCTCCTTAAAGACATAATGATGAACACATTGCATTGATGCACACTCACATATCCCAAAACAACATTCAGGAATGAGCTTTATGATGATGCTGCCATAGTGCCGGCTGTGCTGATGAATTTGGTTGATTAAAAGAAGTAATTATGAGACCTTCAGGTATTTCATATGGTTAATATTTTAGTTTTGTCCTCTACATAATGATCACGGACCACCAGTCATCACACTGTATTCCTCTTTTTTTTTTTTTTCCCCAAAACAAGCTAAAAATGGCACATGTACGTAAGTTTCCATGAATTTGGTAAAATGCCAGTTATAGCATCTGTTCCACTAATTCTGATGACTGGTAAATGTTTGTTTTAATTGGCATTTTGATGCAACTTTTTAAAAAATGCATTTTCCACTTTTGAAAAAAAAAATCTTTGAAAACTTATTAAATTTGTCTAAATTAAGATACAGTTGTCTATTTAAAACCTGCGGACGCCCAAATTAATACTAATCCAGACGCATTTACATTTATGTTTACATGCACTAATTCTGTAGTGTCCATCCTGCCTTGTTCTAGTTTTATGGTAATCATTATGGTCCCTTAAAACAGCCTATTAGTTTATTACGCTGAATGTTAGGATGTTCTTGTCTTTCTTTGAAGGCACACTTTGACATGCCTTGGACTGATGTCACAGGTACATTACGATGACAGGGTGGAAATTCATTTTGTCAACCAAACAACCAAAAAAATACTCATCTCTCCTCTCTCCTTCTTCCTCATCACGCTTTGACACTCGCAAAGAAACACACACAAAGTCCTGTCTGTAGTGTGGCATGACTAGCTCAGGGTCTGTATCTTGTCATCTAAAAGATTATTATTAGACATGAATTTTGCTGAACTGTGACTCCATCAAAATAGCATTAGCAATTTTAAGACAGTTACGTGTGTGTGTGTGTGTGTGTGTGTGTGTGTGTGTGCATGTGTGTGTGCATGTTTGTTTGTGTGTGTGTGTTTGGAAGCAGTACAGATGCAGCCTTTCTCTCCACTCACCATTTTTGCATTATTCTTTGTCTGTCTTGTTTTTTTTTTCTCCCCTCTAAGTAACAGACTGATAGGAGGTAGTCACACTGAGTCCTATTGACAAAGACACGGGTTCCTCTGGTTTTTACCAGGGGAAAAGAGCACATCTTGAAAACATACAGCAGAATTGAAAAATACAGCAGAATGAATGTGGATAACAACAGAAAAAACATGAAAATAAAATGAAAAAATTTAAAAAAGTTTATTCAAATTGGGAGTCTTTAATGTTGTAGGTGAAGTCATTTTTCTGTTTCTGTTTGATAGTATGTCACCAAATTCCTCCTGCAGATACCTGCTATAAACAAAGAGATGGGGAAAAGTGGTTGATTTAGAGGCTGTAGAACATCTACTTTAAACATTTTCCGTAGTTATCCAGTCCATACAGACGTACTGTATAAACACACACATCTTCGCTTCTGCTTAATGCAATCTTTCTCAACTTGTCCTAGCTGTAAAACTAAGTTTATAGTCTAATGCTGAAGTGAAATGCTCATATGCAGTAGGCTAGACAAGGACAATACTGACTGGTCTCGCATTTGTATCATGTTGTAGATTTTAATCTGTGTCTCTGCTAGTGAAGAATATCTGAAGAGTATCACCTTGCAACTGCTCTTTAGGTATTCACCCAAATCTTAATCTTCTTAAGAGTAGGCCGTAATGGAAAAGAATGCCGAGAGCTCCCTTCACATCTCATTTGTGTTTGTGTGTGTCCTTGTGTTTTCTACAGACACCCCCCTACTGGTGAGAAGTAGCAGTGACTCAGCCCTCGGCCCCCAGCTGACTGAGACTGAAGCCTCCCTCAATGAAGACACCACTGAGATGGTAAGAAACTAAGGCAAATTAATAAAAAAGACACATACAGTTTAAAACGCACATTGCTCCTGTGTCAATGAGGCCACAAATTATTTTGTGAGAGTGTAAAGGAGACACACAAATGCCCATAACTAAGTGATAAGGTATATTATATCCAGTGGTTATAATAGTGAAACACTTGTAAAAGTGTGAGAGCCTTCAGTGTTTGTCTGTCCTCACAATACAAAGTGCTTGATGGATTGAGCAACATACTGATGATTATGCTTGAAGAAAGATCAGAAGGATCATCAAAAACATGTGTAGTCCGAGCCTATGAATATATGCAGCAAATTTTATAGCTGTCTGACAGATCCTAAAATTCTCTGTGATGGATGACATTGTGGCTAAAAGTTAGAGGAGAACAGTGTTGGATAGACTAATTGTTCTGACTGACATTATTATCCTCACGCTCTACCTCTAAGGGGAAAAGGTTTTTCATGATTCAGTATACAATTTTGTGTATTCTCTTTTCTCATTAAATAGATGTAATTTGTAAAGCTTGTAATATGAGAAGTCGACATTGCAGAACTTTTGC